>NW_005355237.1:315711-350849 GCF_000412655.1 Myotis brandtii | reverse complement strand
TTCTATTAATGCACTTATTAAGTGTTTTGTGAATGCTTCAAATCCTTTTCATATATAGATGTACTATAAATTCATTCAGTAAATAAATACACTAAACTAAGCACTATGAAAATAAAAGATGAATAAAATATTATTTAAGTTAAGTTACAGGTTTGATTTACTACATCTAATTTGTTGAGACATAACTGACATATAACATTAAGTTTAAGGTGTACAATGTACTGATTTAATGCATGTCTACGTTGCAAAATGTTTACCACAATAAGGTTCATGTAATATATCTTCTACATCACATAATCATAATTTTGTTGTTATGGTGAGAACATTAAAGTTTTACTCTTATAGCAACTTTCAGCTATATAATACATTATTGGTATTTATAGTCACTATATTATACCTTAGATCCTTAGAACGTCTTATAACTGAATGTTTGTACCCTTAGACCAACATCTCCCCATTTCCTCAGATCTTGGCAAACACCATTCTACTCTCTTTTCTAAGGGTTCAATGTTTTTAGGATCCATATATTAGTGAGACCATACAGTATTTGTCTTTCTCCATGTGACTTCTTTCCCTTACGATAATCCCTTCAAGGTCCATCCATGTTGTCACAAATGACAGAACTTCCTACTTTTAATGGCTGAATAATATTCCATGGTATATGTGTATGTAGGTATGTATGTCTTGGCTTTTGTGAATTATGCTACAATGAACATGGTAAGGCTGATATCTCTTCAAGATAGTGATGTCACTTCCTTTGGGTATATAATTCTGGAGGGAAGTAACTTATTTTGATCATCCACAGAACTTTTTGGACATAGTAGAGGTTCAGAAAAATGTTGTGAAAATGATACAAAGCCTAAGACTTTAACTCATAAAAAAAGCATTGATTATCTTTTCCTTTTTCTAAAACTAGCAAACACCCTCCCCAGTGCCCCCTAGTTGTTTTTGACACCTCCTGGCCCTGGCAGAGCGCAACCCTCTTCCCACAGACATTCCTACATGGTCTTCAGAAAGCTCTGCAGTGACCTCCTAATATGAGCACCAGAGATGAATGTGTGCTCCTTAAGTCCTGGCTCCCAGACAAGAATTTCAGTCCCAGTGGGATTCTGTGCTACATCTCTATGTAGGAGACTTCTGTTTCTTAGTTGCCCTCAAGGAATCCACTCATTCAGCTCCATGTCCCTGACCGGCTACCACTCCTACTTCATCAAATTTGACAGGCAGCTAGTCAGTCCCCGGAATGAAAAGCTTTATATATTTTCTCATGAGGCTGTCAACCTCCACTGCCTGGATATGAAGGGGTTGGAGAAACATTCTGAATCTTTTCTTAGTTTTATGGAACACTGGATGCAAAAATAAAATGAGAAGATGATGATTTGCTCAATATGCAGGCTTTAAAAGGCCCCTCCAACAAAATCCTGGGAGAGAAGTCAAGAAGTCAAGTCCTGCCACTTCACCACTAGGACTTAGAGCAAGCTACTTAACCTCACCACATGACTCAGTGTCCCCTTCATTAAAAGGCAATCAGACTGAAACTATGATTAGAAACTGTCATCTACAGAGTCCTAGAGTTTCATGAAGTATCTCAGGGACCAGCTAAATTCAGAGGTTAGGAGAGACTGAGAAATCAGGGCTCAGGGTCTCCCACTCTTACATCAATCTGAGGAACTTTGTTAACTTTCTAAACAAATAACCTTTATTTGTATATGATTTCATTTGCAGAAGTAAGATTCTGCTGTAAAAGAAAATAAAATGGAAAAATAATATTCAATGATCTCTCAAATCCTTACCTGCTCCTTCAAAAATTCTAAAATATATCTATGGACAGAATATTCTTAATTGTTTTTATTTTGAAAGTATAAATTATTAAGCCTTTCTATCTCTCTCTTTCTCTCTCCCTTTCTCTTCTCTCTGTCTTTTGAGTTACTCTCTTGTGTGTCAGTGACCCTTCTTAGAAAGGAAACTGTTCAATTGACATTATCAAGTGAATGTTGCTTATCTGGGTATCAGGATAATTATTTTAAATTATGGTTATATCTCCTAAGATAACATTCCTTAATAGTACAGTGCACAATTGAATTCTTGTATTGTTTGTTTGTTTTTTAAGCAAAAGAAGGGTTCATTTCAAATGACTGAACTCACAATAGAAATGGAAGGGAGAGAAGGAGAGAGCAAGAGCAGGATGAGAGTCAGAGATAGGAGAGTTGGTGCTACTGAGCAACTACTCTGTGCAAGTCCCACAACATGTAATTGGCAGGGCCAGGACTTGAATCCAACTCTACAATACTTAAGCCCATGTTCTTTCTTCTCCTCCCACTTAGTTTATATTATTAATATACATCACACATACCAAACCAAATGCTTAGTGTGAACTTACTGCTTCACTATAACTTTGCTGGTTACCTTCTGTGAAGGAATTCAGTAAAATTTTTATTTAGGACTACTTATTGGCTCCCATTCTTTCACACAGCAGTCATTTTTCTGTCCTAAACACTTTCCTCAAATACTCATGTGCTCTTCCTATATGATCTTTGCCTCTCTCATGGTTTAACCTAGAACCTAAGCTCTTCCCACCCTCAATTATAACTCCCACTCCAAACTCCTTCCTCAGTTCTACACCCATTCAGGACATCTCCACTGAGTGTCTTAAGGCATGTCACATTCAACAAATTTAAAACAAAACTCATTGAATAATTCATTAGTTGTAAAGTGCATTTGTACCAAAATATGTCCACATTGAACAGAGCATAGGAGATAATACGGCAAAAACATAAATCTAATGGGTTAGGTTTGATTGCTATTTGACATGAAATAGTTATTGAATTGTAAAATGGCTCTACTGTATTGAAACAATTTACATTTTGCCTGTTAAGAATAAGATATAATGAAATTAACAACTATGGCTATCTCTTTCAAATAAAGTATACGAGTAAAGGTGAAAAAAAAGAAAAACTAATTACCTGCCCCCAAATTGCCTTAAATCAGCTTCTCTGCCATTCCTCATCTTAGTTAACAACAGTACCATTCATGAAGACAAAAACCTCGAAATCAGCTGTAATTCTTGACTCCCTACTCTTCATATCAAGCTACCATCAGTCTTTGCCAAAGTGACTTCTAAATGGTTCTCTTTTTCTCTTTTTATCTCAACTTCTATTGCATGGTAGAAGTTATCTCCTCTTCTCTCAGGGCATTATGTTAGCTTCCAGCTGGCTTTCCTATCTCAAGTTTTTCTTCCATTTAGTTCAATTGCTAAAAGCAAAAATGACTATATTCTATCCCGGTTTAGAACTTTTCAAGTTGGCCATCCTGTACCTTTTGAAATTATTTTCTTCCTTAGCCTTCAGGTTACATAATTCTTTTGTCCCAAGTCCTGTGACAGCTCCCTCTTATTTTCATTCATTGGCTTTATTTATTTTCCACTTTAATTGCACAAAAATACCCCTTTTATGTTATGTTATTTACTCTTCTCCTTATATAGTGTCTCCTTTTGCATGGCTGCAACCACTACCCATATGCTGACAACACCCACCTCTTCATTTCCAGTCCTGACATCTCACCCAAGCTCACCCTATTTCTATCTACCTACTGAGCGCATTATATTTCCCATAAAACCCACTCTTCTGGTTTATTATACTCTCCAAGCAACATTAAAAGTTTCTTCAAAACTAGAAACCTAGATGAAAACCTAAGTCTTTCTGAATTCTTCAGTTCCAGAATCAAACTGACCATCTTCTTTCTATCTTCAGATATCTTTTAGGATGATCTTTGAAATCCGACTTCTCCATTCCCTCTGCCATCATCTCTGCCCAGATCTCCACCATCTTTCCCCTGAAGTGTGGCAACTACACCTCTGCATAGTCCCTCTCACTTCTAATCATTTATCCACTCATTCCTAAGTTGTTTTCCTCAAACATAAAGCCATGCCATTGAGTTCTATCTTTAGAAACCTACAGTCACTCTCAATTGTAAGTACTATAAAAATCAGGTTTGTCATGCAGGACCCTTCCCAATTGCCTTTACTAAAGAAGCACTGTTTTCCTCTGCCCATCTTCCTTCATTCAGTACCACTGGCCAAGAAAAGTGTAGCTGACATTTAGATTAATCAGAGTTTGAAACAGTGATGGGCCATATTTACCAGCGTGTGAATTCATTAGATGTAAATCATTCCCTTGCCACTCAGCCTTCGGATCCAGCCAGGTCTTGTGCTTCACTTTCTCTGCATTGGCAACTGAGTAGGTAGTTAAGTGGGACCCTGGTTTATAGGCATTACAATATCAAAGTCAAGGAAAAACAAGCAGGAGGCCTTACCCCTAACCTATACAATGTTTCCCAAAACAAATTTTGCAAGAAAGTACTAAAGCAGTGATTTTCAAGATTTTCAACTAGTGTGCTGCAAGAATTTTTAAAACATGTAACACCTTACTATTTAGTCAGGGGCACTGACCTCTTTTCTTTTAGGTTGTCAAATAAAAAAAAATGACAATAGCTAACACAATATGGTAATAGCCATCTGGTGTGAATAAATAAAAATTATACCTATTTTTTGTATGATTGGCAAAAATTTTAATATATTTTTGTGTGTGTCACAGAATTTTAGTAATTAATTTATGTGTGCCATGAAATGAAAAAGACTGAAAATCACTATACTAAAGTATTACAATAAAAGATATCAGTCTTTGCTCAGTTATTAATAAGTTTTAAGTTTGTGTGATAACATACATATGTTTGCTTATCCTTCATATTGCTCTTTTGGTTAGAAATTATGTAGAAAAAAAGGGAAAATTGCAATTAAAAAAATAGTTCATCTCATTTTTAGCACTATGAATCAGAACAGAATCTAGTTTTTGTGAAGCCAGATGCTTAAGTAAATTTGGGGATCTTTGTTAAGAAAAAAAGTAACAAAATTATAAATATAAAATCAAAATAAATTATAAATTTTAGAAAGTTGACAAATATTTTATATATATATGTACATATATATTATATATACATATACATCCTGTATAATAAAAGGGTAATATGCAAATTGACCAAACGGCGAAATGACCAGAACGCCTGTGGCCCCTCGCTCTGGAAGCCCACCCCAGAGCAGGCACCCCCACCCCATGGGGGTTGGGGCCGGCCGGCAAACGACCCACAGTCCCTCACCCTGGCCAGCCCGCCCCGGCTGGACCCCACCAGTGCACGAATTTGTGCACGAGAGAGAGAGAGAGAGAGAGAGAGAGAGAGAGAGAGAGACTGTGTGTGTGTGTATATAAAACAATCCAGAAAATTAACAGTTATTAACTAATGTCATAACTTAGTTCTTTAATATCCTTTTTTTAAATTGGGGGTTGCAAAATCTTTTATCTCTTCACTAGCAATGATTTTTTAATATTTTCTATAGAATAGCAAGGTTATTCTAAATTCCTCCTAACAAGACTGATCTAGATTTGTTTTCTTTATTGATTGTTTAGAAGTGTTTCTTTCCATTTCATCTGTAACTTTCTTTGTGGATCTTCTCAGGTGCCATTTCTGGCTCAATAGCAAGTGCAGTAAGAAGTCCAGCCCTTTCCTGTCCTTAGATCCTTAGATCCAGCATAGCCCAGGCAGCAACTCATTAATCTAAGCTCCCCTCCCCTCTTCCATACTGTCCTTCCATGATGCTCTGGGGACTGGGGAGATAGGGCAGCTTGCCATCACATGGATCACAGTGGCCCTAAGCAGGATGCAGGGCAGCATCTTACTCAGATCCTTCTTCTGAGTAAGATAGGATTGGATCTAAGATAGGATTGGAATGATCAGTAAGATACAAAGAGGGCAAGGCGCTGATGGCAGGAGTGAAGGAGTGCTGGCAGCCTGCTGGTCCCACTCAGTCCCACAACCACCATCACGGCCAGGGCTCCATGCCTCCAATATCTCATTTTTCTGTGGATTCCTACCATCTTGGAGAACACATGGAGAAATAGAAGGAATACACGCAAGCAAGAGGTCCTGCAACTTAAATTTCATATGCTTCAATACAGATCTAGCCATGTACATGTCTTTTCTCCCTGGTTCTTTTTTAGGCATTTTTCTGCCTAAAAGTCTCTGCTCCCTTTCCTCTGTTTGCCATACTTCTGCTCATTGTTCCATACACAGCTCACATATTACTCATCTCTGAGATGCCTGCCACATGACATGACATAACACCCTGTAGTATTTTACTCATACTTTTTCAAACCATCAACCATGGAATATTATCATTTGTATCACTGTATATCTACATATCTAGCTCTCTCATTAAACTGAGATGTTATTAAGGACAGGAACCCTGTTTATCAATTTTATATTGCTTGACTTTACTACAAGCTCTGTCACATAGTAGACTTTAACAAATAATTGTTGAATGAATGGCTAAATGTCTTATCTCCAAGTGTTACTACCTTTAAAAGGTTTTCTCAACTCCTTCACAAAGAATTCATCCATTATGTGCAGCATCTTGTACACACTGCATTCTTAACAAATTGTTCAGCAGGACTGGTGTATTTATTTACCATATCCACTACATGTCAGAATATCAAAGAAAAAAATCATGATCTTGGTTTTTGTTGTGTGTGTGTGTGTTTTTTCAGCATCAAGCACAGCAGTTGGCATAGTAGTGAAATCTGAATTCATATTGCTTAAAGGAATGAGCTACTTTGCTGAGATATAAAAAGCTAATATTTATTGAGTATGCATTGGGTATAAAGCACTGCTCTAGGTGCTTTATATGAAATATTTCACTAATCCCTACAGCAGCCCTATAAACTAGTATGTTATCCCTCTTTTAAAAATAAAGGCACTGAGGCTTTGTGAGGTTATATGCACACACCAGACAAATGGTCAACAAATAGGAAAAACAGAATTCAGATACCAGCCAGCTAAATCTAGAAACCCTGCTCTTAACCACTTCACAAGATTGTCCTCTAAGCAATCAATAGTCAGTGGTTTGGGTCACTACATGAGTCATTTTCATTGCTGCCCATGATTGTTGAGTGTGCTCTCTAACTTTATTTAAGTCACCTAGCATAAAACATCAGTCAACTGGAAAGCTCTGAGCATTTAGCTAATTAAATTTTTGATTAACATTTTAGTGACCATTCTCCTCTTAGTAAGTACAGAATACAGAATACAATTTAATCCTCATTTTCAAATTTAGAATCTCCTAGGTTCTTAAGGATAAAATCTTAATTATTGTTGCACATATGGCTATAGGAAATTTGGATAATGTGTCAGGATAACAGGCAAACTGGAGATAGAATGAAATGGTTCAGAAGAGATAATCCAGGATTTCATGGATTCTGAAAATTGTGACCCATGGGGAACTGCTCGGAGAGCCTTCCTTATGGAGGAAACGAGAAGACTTTAGGTGCTGACTGAGGCAATCATGGCTTACTAGCATCATTGGCCCCGCAGTGTTGCTCTTTTAGGTCTCACTTGCTCACTCACTGGATGATTCATTTCATTGCCTTTTTTCATTCTAATTCCCCTCCCTTCATAGCAGTATTCTAATGTATGCAATATATATCTTTGTCCCTTTGTGTGCTCTTGCAAAAAATATATTGGTGTTTTGTGCTCATATAAATTCACATAAAATGAGTATTTCATTAAATAACTTTTTTATTCAGCACTATGCCATTGAGATTCATTTAGATTGCTCTGTGTATTAATCTACTGTGTCTAGCTGTGGCATAGTTTTTCATAACGGTCATCCACCATATTTCACCTATCCACTTTCCATGTTGGGGTCCTCTGGATTTCCTCCAAATCTCTGTTGTCACAAATAACCTAGAGTGAATATCCTTTTTCTCTGTCTCTTACGACCTATGTAAGAATTACTCTGGGTCATAGAAGCATGATCTTCAAAGAGTGTACCTAAAAGACCATCGGGTACTCAGTCTTTGTTTGATACACCAATGAATCCACTATATATATATACTATATATATAGTAGTTACCATGTTTCTCTTTTATTAGTGTAGATACTATATATATAGTAATGCTCAATAGTGCACTCTATTCTGTCTCCAGATTGACCAATATATATTTGCTGAATGGATGAATGCATACAAAATGAATGAATATCCTAACTCCTGGAGCTGGCATCCTAGGGTTGAGTGATAAGCAATAAACAAATAAATAACAATGCAAATAAAAGTGATAAAGACTCTAATGAAAATATGGAAAGAGTCATGAAGATCCTAGTTTAAATATGAGGTCATGGAAGCCATGTCTGTTGAGATTATTCTTGAGCAGAGAGGAAGGGAGGAAGGGGGAAAAACAGAGAGAGAAACATCAAGATGAGAAAGACACATCAACCAGTTGCCTCCTGAACATGCCCAGACCAGGAGCAGGGAACAAATCGGCAACCCAGATACGTGCCCTTGACTAGGCATTGAACCTGAGATCCTTAGTGGGTGGGCTAGTGCTCTAACCACTTAGAACACTGGTCAGGGCTCATTTTTTATTCTGAATTTTTTATTTTATTGTTAAGACAATTATGAGGGGGAAAAAAACTTTAAAATAACCAGGTAAAATTCTTGTTGTGTCTCTTTGTTAAACAAGAATGGAGACTGTGAGAAAATAAGGTATTCTGTTTGCTCAAATGCTCCGATTGCTTGGGTTCTGATTACTATTTTCCAGCTTTATTAAGGCATCATTGACAAATAAAATTGTAAGATAATCTGAACTGGGGCTCTCCATATTGATGTACTTTTGGGGGTAGTAGTTTACTTGGGAGAGCATCTATAGATCTAAGCAATATCCTTGGTAGGTGGGTGCTATGGAGTAAATGTGTGTATCCCCCAAAATTCATATGTCGAAGCCTAAATCCTTAAAGTATGCAATGTAATGAGTTAATTAACACATCCATCACCTCACATTTTATCATTTTTTCTTTCTTTCTGTTTCTTTCTGTTGCTGTCGAGAGCATTTAAGTTCTATTCTCTTAGCAAATCTCAACCATACAATACAGTGTTATCAACTATAGTCACCAGGTGATAAATGAGATCCTCAGAACTTACTCATCCTATAACTTATCAACCTCTCCCTATTTCCCCCACCTCACAGCCCCTGGCAACCAAAGAAAGATAAATACTGCATGGTATAATTTATATGTGGAATCTTTAAAAAAAAAGTTGACCTCACTGATTAATTATTTTATCTAACATAAGAAACAGGAGGAATTTCAAAGGCCTCTTTTGAACCATTGAGGTAACTTCATGCTGGCTCATTTTCAGGTTTGATATGGTTAATTCATATTTATGTTATATTCTCCAGTTGCCAAGGGTTCATTCTGTCAACAGAGAAGCTTGCTGATGTATGATTTTTTAAAAATATAAGCTCAGGAGTACAGTCTATGCTTATGTATCAAATAATAATTTAAAGTTAAAACTTTCAACTTGCTCGTTCATTTTAATGTTACATTATTGGTTCCAAATTCCTTAGAAGTAGGAGAGCAGGTCTGCATTCTTCCTCTGGTTTTGCTCCCCAGTGTTCATATGAGAGGCCAGGAATGCCTATGGAGATTGTGGAATAATGACTCTGTTCACTACCATGATCAACCTCTTTCAGAGGACTGTTTTTTAATCAATCAGAGAGGAATGCTCTCTTTTAGTGGGATCTAACTCTAGTACCATATTACTCTGCTCTTGGCCAAAAATATGATAATGACAATAATAACCACCCCAAAACTGTATATAGCACTTCACATTTGCAGAGCACTTTTACAGATATTATCTAGGGAATGCTTTAAAAAAGATAAAATAAAGGTGGTCTGCACCTGTTACCCAGAATAAGAAACTAAATTAGGAGTTATTTTAGACTTGCCTAAGCCTGAATTTTATTCCTTTAAAGCTTGGGAGAGTGTTTTTATAGCCTCTCTAATAGGCTCTGTTTCTGTACCTATAGATAGTGCCATTTGGTGTCATCCCACATTCTCTTTTATGTTGGAACATTTTATAGTCCTTTTATGATTAGGGTATTTCTGTGGCTTGAATGTTTGTGGCCCTCCTAGGTGACATATCTAGCTCCTGAGGTGATGGTGTAGGAAGTGGGGCTTTTGAGAGATGATTAGGTGATGATATTGAAGGCCTCATGAATCAGAATAGTGTCCTTATAAAAGCAGCCCTAGGAAGCTCTCTTTCCCCTCCTGCCATGAGAAGTTACAATGAAAAGACAGACATTTAGGAAGTGGCCGCTCACCAGACACAGGATGTGCCAGCTCCGTGATCTTGGACGTTCTGGTCTCCAAAACAGTAAAAAATAAATGTTTGTTGTTTATAAGCCTCCCAATTTGTGGTATTTTGGGACAGTAGCCTGAATAGATGAAGACAGGTATAGTTAGAGAATCTGAGCTGGGGCTCTCCATGTTTATGTACTTTGGGTGGTAGTAGTTTCCTGAGGAGAGCATCTATATATCTAAGCAATATAGGGTGCTATGGAGTAAACGTTTGTGTCCCCCTCAAATTCTGATGTCAAAGCCTAAATCCAGAATGTGACGGTATTCGGAGGTGGGGCCTTTGGGAGGTCATGAGGGTAGAGCCCTGATGAGTAACCTAGACACATGAGAGAGATGGTATCTCTCACTCTTTCTCATTCTTTCTCCATCATGTGAGGGACACAGTGAGAAGACAGCCATCTGCAAACCAGGAAGAGGACCCTTTTCCAGAATCCAACCTTACTGACACGCTGATCTTAAGACTTCCCAGATTTCAGAACTGAGAGAAATAATGTTTGTTGTTTATATCACCCAGACTATGGCATTTTGTTACAGCAGCCAGAACTGACTGAGACAGTGTCAGTTGTATCAGTACCATGTGAGAATGTTTAACTTGCTGATTGGCCCATGATCCAAAGCCTAACATGCCATCCAAAGAGACCTTGCACCTCTGAACTGGGAATATAAGTTCAACGTGCAGGGAAGTTCCTCCTTCTTTGCTACTACTAGGTGTACCAGTTAATAATGCGGATTTTTTTCAATAGATGGAGCTACACACATGTTGATATAATGATTTGATATGTATGTTATTTTGTTGTATTGCCAATAAGCTTCAAAACTTCATATGTCAAATTTGCCAAAGGTTTTAACATCATAGATATTTTTACGCTTAAAAATGTCAAATTTCGTGCCAAAAAAAAAGTGCATTTGCGGGAAGTTTTAATTCATTACTCTATTTTGAAGAAAAAGTTATCGTATACTTCGGGAAGCTTATGGTAAATATGCTTCATCTCAAGATACTTGTGAATGCTGGTTTAAATGCTTTAAAAATGATGATTTGGATGTGAAAAACAAAGAACTTCCAGGTGGACCGCAAAAGTTTGAAGACCAAAAATTACAAGCATTATTGGATGAAGATGCGTGTCAAATTCAAAAACAACTGCAGAAAGATTAAATGTTGCTCAGCAAACAATTTCTGTTCGTTTACAAGCAATGGGAAAGATTTTAAAGGAAGGAAAATGGGTGCCACATCAACTGAACAAAAGACAAATAGAAAACCGAAAAGTCATCAGTAAAATGTTGCTTTAATGGCACGAAAGAAAGTCTTTTTTGCATCGAATTGTGACTGGCGATGAAAAGTGGATTTATTTTGAGAATCCCAAACACACAAATCATGGGTTGATCCAGGTCAACCATCAACATCAACTGCAAGGCCAAATTGCTTTGGAAAGAAGACAATACTCTGTGTTTGGTGGGATCAGGAAGGTGTGGTGTATTATGAGCTTCTAAAACCAGGTAAAACCATTAATACTGATCACTACCAACAACAAATAATCAATTTGAACCATGCTTTGATCGTGAAATGACCAGAATGTTCCAGAAGACACAGCAAAGTAATTTTGCTTCATGATAAGTGTGCACCATCACACACTTCAAAACCAGTTAAAAACACATTAAAAGATCTTGCCTGGGAAGTATTAACCCACCCGCTGCATTCACCAGACCTTGCTCCTTCAGATTACCACTTGTTCAGATCGATGGCATACGTACTTTCTGAGCAGCACTTCAAAACATACAAAGAAGTGGAAAAATTGGGTCTCTGAATGGTACGCCTCAAAACAAGAAAAGTCCTATTGGGACGGTATCCACAAATTACCTGAAAGATGGGGGAAATGTATAGCTAGCAATGGGCATTACTTTGAATAAAGCACTTTTGATGTTTCTCTTGAAATTATCGTGTTTTCTTTGATTACAAAATCTGCCATTATTAACTGGTACAGCTAGTAAACCCTTACCCCAAACTGACCCAAGTGTTTCCTTTTAGAATATGGATGATTATGACATAGGTAAGAGTCTGAATTGAGAGAGTGTAATGAATATGGTTGCAGTTTGGAGGGTCCCAGAAGACCTATAACTTATGTCACTGTTGTCATAGTTGACTTTTCGGGGCTGGACTTGAGATATTACACCATCTATTGAATGATTTATAGCCTCCATAAAGTATTCTTAAGAATGTTTAAGCCTGACTGGTCTCTAGAACTCCATGGAGTTCACGGCTATAAAGATAGGAGTAGGAATGAATGTACATGTGCCATTAAAACCTTACCTCGTCCTGTAGAGAGATTATTGCTCAAAATAAGAACTGTTGTCACTAGCTTTGACAATCCTTCTCGGAGCAACTATCTTTTTCCCTCATAGAGTGGCAGAGGTGACACTAACACAAAGGGTGATGAATCAAAACAACACTTTGTTCAATGTTGTTTTTGTGGTACGGGTAGAAAGATGTTTAAGTTTTGGGAGTCAGAAATCTGGGTTCCAATCCAAGTCCACTAATTACCAATTGAATAATTCATTCATCTATTTATAAAATATTTATTTTACAACAAGGCTGTTTTTCCAACTACAAAGTGAGGACAAGGGTGACACAAAACAGTTGTAGAACATCTAGCACAATAATTACTACAAAACTGATACTCAATACTAATTTTTCTCTTTATTCTTTCCCTATTTAGATAACTTTTTGTGGAAGTCAAATAATCAGAAAATAGCTACAGATTCCAGGAGGACTGAAAAAGGCAAAGAAAAATTGGTTATAAAAGAAACTCATACTATGGATAAGGTTACTTCCTACCAAAGAAGTTGACTTCCTGTGTAAGAAATTTTGCTATAACCATTTCTTTTGCCCCTCTCAGTGCTACTGGAATCTCTAGCTATTCTTCCTCTTACTAGATTTCTGCAAAAAGTTACCTCAATCTAAACACAGCCATGAAAAAAGAGCCAATTTTTTCCAAGTTTACACATTTGAAATGATGCTCTCAACCGGAGCCAGACCCCAAATCACCCAGGAAAAGACTGAAATGGATCTAGCCCAGTGAAAATTAGGTATATACTAAAACAAGCCTGCTCTACACTCATTCTTCACACTGTGTATCCACTACATGTCTGACAGGAGATGATAAAATAATGGCAAAGAAATGCCTTTATAGGCTATATATAACAGTTTATAAAACTCTTTTACTTGTGTGTTGTTGTTGTTGTTTTTTTTCACAAAATACTCTTGAGAAGTCTCTGAAGTAATCAAGGCAAATGTTACTACTATCCCCATTTTAGACAAATAAACCCAATCTCCGAGAGTCAAAGTACCTAGCTAGCCAAGTGTGAACGTTGGAACCAGGATCCAAAGTCAGGTGTAGATGATATTCAAGCTTAATCTTTTTTTTCCTTTTATGCTGAGTTTCAAGAGTCAGTTAAACTCCCTAAGGGTTGTTTTTTTTGTGTTTTTTCTCACATGAATTGCTCTTAAGTTAGGTTCTTCTCATTCCAAATTTGTGTAGAAAAATGTTTAACCCAAGTATAAAATTTAATGTGTATCCCTTCTAAATCATATCTTGATAATTTTGAATATTATTGCAGTAGAGGAATCCCTTCAACTCCTATGCCCAGAGTATATTTTATCCTTACCAACTTTTTGTTAACTAGATTTGACAAGCTTGTCTGCTATGCCTTTACTCATTCATTGAAAGTGTTATCAAATAATACCAATATGTGGACAAAATCCTGTAGCACATCATTTTAGAAATGCTTTAAGTTTGACACCATCTATTAATCAACATGGAGTACAGATAAAAATAAACAAACACACAAAATAGAAATATACTCATAGGTACAGAGAACAGACTGACAGCTCTCAGAGGAAAAGGGATTTGGGGAGCTGGCTGAAAAGGTGAAAGAATTAAGCAAAACAAAACAAAAAACCACCTCATAGACACAGACAACAGTATGGTGATTACCAGAGGGAAGGGGGGTTTAGGGGCAAGGTTGAAGAGGGTAAAGGTGAAGCTAAATTGTGATGGAAGGAGACTTGACTTTGGGTGGTGAACACACAATATAATGATGTGCTATAGAATTGTACACCTTAAGCCTATATAATCTTATTAGCCAATGCCACCCCAATAAATGCAATAAAATGAGACAACAGTATGGTGATTACCAGAGGGAAGGGGGGTTTAGGGGCAAGGTTGAAGAGGGTAAAGGTGAAGCTAAATTGTGATGGAAGGAGACTTGACTTTGGGTGGTGAACACACAATATAATGATGTGCTATAGAATTGTACACCTTAAGCCTATATAATCTTATTAGCCAATGTCACCCCAATAAATGCAATAAAATTTTTTAAAATGTTAAGTAGTATCATTGTAATTGGCGATATTTTTACATATAGCATAGTTTTGAGTTCAGGTAACCATGCTATCTCACAACAGTTTTTCACTCTATAACAGAGAAGATTTGGTAAACTGGAGTCACCTGATCCTCTTCAATTTCTGCCTAGCTGCAGGGTGAGCAGGCAGCAGACTGTGCACCTCTCCCGCTTTATGCCTCCGCTACAGAGACACCTTGCCCGGGGTCACACCCTTCCAGGACAGCCTGCATGAAGTGACTGGATGTGAAGGATTAAGACCCGGATATCTCAGTTCAATGTGGGACAACTTGAACAGGCAATACTTTCCCACAGCTCCTGACAAGGGCTTGCATCACAATTTGACTTCTTCTTTAGCCCCATCCTACTTCCTCTCACTTTCTTTTGCATGTGTTGATCCCTGCACCTTGCATCTCAGTCTTTGTTTCAGCATCTGCTTCTGAAGAACTAAACCTGTGACAGATGGTATTGTTAAATGTGTAGCTGAAATCAAGTCACAGTGCTTATGGTCTATCAATTCTGTACCACCATCAAACAAATAAAAAACAAACACATACATACATATCTGTGTGCATACATACATACTAGTACATAAGCAAGAACAAATAGTTGTATTTAACTTGATTTTTACTTAAGAATAATTTTTTGTTACCTGGGCACTACACTTCTTGAACAAAGCATAGGGCTTCTTATAACCTTCCCCTTCTTTCCATCCCAACCTTCTCTGCTCAGGTTAGCACCTTCGTCCTTGTATTAATTGGCTAACGCTGCCATAACGAAGTACCACAGACTGGGTGACTTAAGTAACAGAAACTTATTTCCTCACAGTTCGGGAAGCTACAAATCCAAAATCAAGACTATGTCCTTGTGTAATCAATCCCCTCCTCTTGAATGTGGGCTGGGCTTGGTGACTTGCTTCTAATGAACAAAATATAGCAAAGTTGGTAAGATGTCACTGGTAACATTGCATAACAAAAAGACTGAGGCTTCCTCTCAGGCTCCCTCTCTTGCTTGTTTACTATGAAGGAGGTTGGCAGCCATGTGTGAGTTCCCTGCGGAAGAAAGCTCTTGTGTCAAGTAAGTAATGTTTCCAGCTCACAGCCACCTGACTGCAGTTGGGCCAACAACCTGCTTTCAGCATCATTAGGGACCTTGACCTACAGGCAACCGGTGAAGCCACGCTGGGATTCCTGACCCACAGAAACTTTGAGATAATAAATGCTTGCTGCCTTAAACCATAATTGTGAGGATAATCTGTTATACAGCAATAGATAACTAATATATCGTCTCTCTTCTCTACCCACACTACTGAAATAGCTTTCTAACATATCTCTCTGCCCACAGACTCTTCTTAGTACATCTTTCCTACTGTGTCAGAATTATTTTGGCACAGATTAAATCATGTTATTTTCTAACTTAATAACATTTCAATAATTCCCAATTGTCTCTATGAAAGTCCAGACTTTTAACATGGCCCTTTAGAATCAGATCTCAATCCATTTTTTTTAGTGTTATCTTCTATTATATCCTTCAAGATACCTTGTAGGTTCCAGCCAGAACAACTTCTCATATTTTCTATTTCATGCTATATTCTCAGTTGGGGATGTTAATATCCATCTTCTCCCATCAAATTTATCTTTCAAGGAAAATTTCAAATGCCACCTTCTTGACACATGGACCCCAATTAATTTTGATGAAAATGAATTTCTTTGTCCTCTGTTTCTCCTATCCATTAACTGTATCTCAACTATAGCATCTATTTTAATTCACTTTGTACTATATAGACTAGAATACCCTTTTGTGTTTGCCTATTTGAAGACATTCTTCAAAGAGACAAACTTTGTGTTAATCATCTTTCTTTCCTCACATTATCAATAAGGTTTTTGGCTCATGATAGGTGCTCAACACTAAGTTGATCCAATTAATTCTAAAATTATCTTGGAAATAAATGTGTCTACCCATGACCTGTTTACTCTCTAAAAAATATTATAACATTCCATAACTCATTCAGTTTATATCTAAATTTGAGCTCCTGTCACCCTATTAATCCTAAGATTTACTTTTCTATACTCCTCAAACTAGGGGTTAAGAAAGGTCAAATGGGAAGAGTGGAGGAATATAGATAGAAAAAATGAAAGGAAAATCACAGGAAAGAATACATTTTTTATCCAATTCTTTTTCAGCATGATGGTAGGGGGAAAAGAGAGATTTGATGTAAAATAGATAGACTTAAAAAATAAAATAAAATAAAATAAGTAGACTTAGATACAAGTTCTAGGGTCAAAGCTTTTTAATGTAAGGTCCCTTGTCTTCAATTTCTTCAGGTAGAAAAATGAAAGCAATAAGAATTCCTGTCACGCAAAGTGTGAAGGGGAATGAGATAACCTGGTTAAGACATTCCACAGTGATGGCTGTTCTTTCACTTCACTTCTCTGTGTGGTCCTGGAACGTCATTTCATTTCCACTTGCTTCAAAATTTGTTCAATAATAACCAAAAGCTTTTAAAAAATAGTTAAGAAGTAAATGAGGAAGAAAGAAAGATTGTGAGGGAACAGGGAAGAGAGGAGGCAAAAGTCAGAAAAAAAGGGGGATGGGGGAAAGAAAAAATAATAATATACTCATAGATGTGTAAGGTTACTTATTCATTTTACATTCCCCAGAATAGCAATGGAGACTTCAGTAATATGGAGAATTATCCCAGATACAATTACATGTAGAGAACTTGTGCTGGCAGAATAAGTAAACCACAGGAAATTCTTATTGTAGGTTCACAAAACCCACTATCACTATTTTTTTGTAATCTGACAGGAAATTTCCTTTACCTCATGGAGACTAAATCAGTACAGAACAGATCGCATCATACAGGTTCTTTACTATAATTAAAATATATCCCAAGCTTTATACTTAAGGATCTCCCAGAGAAATATTGCAAATCACCTTAACCCTACAAGGACTGATTGAGCTCAGTACCCTGAGGCTGTGCAGGTCTAAGAAAAGTAAGACCGAGGTGTTTTGGTGCTGGGTTGAGGTCCAAGAGGTAAGACTGGACTAGAGGTATAACTTGAGGTCCTTCAAACTGTCCTATTCCATAGTTTCTGGTACACATTATTCTTTGGGGTTGAATTGTTGCTTGTTTTTCCCCCTAACATCAAAATTTTTCACCATAAAATAGACTCTTCTATTTATTTTACTATTATTATTATTTATTTTTACTTTCTGAAATGGGTATTTTTACTTTTTATTGAATTTATTGGGGTGACATTGGTTAATAAAATTATATAGGTTTCAGACACACAATTCTATAACACATCATCTGTACACTGTATTGTGTGTTCCCCACCCCAATTTAAGTCTGTCCATTACCATTTATCTTCCCTTTACTCTCATCCTTCTTCCCCCAAACCTCCTCTCCCCAACAGTCACTACAGTATTGGTCATGTCCATGAGTTTTTTTCTCTTTATGTCCTTTTTTGCTCAATTCCTCCACCCTCCTCCATCCAGCCTCCGTACACCCCCAACAGCTGTCAGCCTGTTCTCTATCTATGAGTCTGTCTCTGTTTTGTATGTTAGTTCATTTTGTTCATTAGATTCCACATATTTGTGAAATCATATGGTACTTGTCTTTCGCTGGCTGGCTTATTTCACTTAGCATAATGCCCCTCAGGTCTATCCATGCTGTCACAAAGGGTAAGGGATCCTTCTTTTTTATGGCCAGTGATTCCACTTCTGGGAATTTAGCCAATGAAACCCGAAACACCAATTTTAAAGAATGTATGCACCCCTATGCTCATTACAGCGATATTTACAATAGCTAAGATTTGGAAGCAGCTCAAGTGTCCATCAGCAGATGAGTGGATAAAAAAAGCCGTGGTACCTTTACACAATGGAATACTACTCAGCAGTAAAATAGATTATTCTCTTTAAGTGGCACATTCTAGTCCATCTAAAAATGGAAACTCAGAACAATGTGCAATTTGAAGAATTATAAAATTGACAGTAAAAAAAAAAAAGCCCTATTTTCTCCTGCCACAAAATCTTCAAGATGATCGTGAGAAACAATATTCCATCCCATAAATGAACCAGCCATACTTACTTTACTTTTTTGGATGACAAGATTAAACAAAGTATAAACCAGAAATGGATATTTCATGTAGACCTACAGAAAGGAGCTATAACTTCCAATGTTAAACCCATTATATTGCATTAAGAGACACAGTAAACTGGTACTCTCTTCTCTCTAAAAGATCCAGGGCTGTCAGGCAGGGTCCCAAGCATCTGCATTGCAATAACACCAACTAAACTCCTAATGTAAGAGAAGCTAGGCTGAGATGGACTTGAGATGAATTCTGAGGTCAAAGAAGAAGCTTGTCGAATACAAGATGGAAGGGCTGTCCTAAGACAGGTAACATGATAGCACCGACATAATAGGACAAACAGCTTTTCCAGAATATGCAGTTATTCTTTTTGATCTTCTACATTCTAGTCATACTCCCAAGGAACTTGGTCAAGTTTTCTGAATTTAGATTCTCAGTATTTCCTATTACTAATCTATATCCTTGCCTTCTAGGGTAGAAATGCAAAGTTTACGATGGGACTAATATTCAGGAATATGTCCAATAGGGGCATACTGTTATTAAAATGTTAAAGTACTTCTTTAGTGCTTGATAAAGAGTCCTTACTCTAAGCCCCAGGATGCTCCCACCACCACTATGGCCACCCTGGCACCATCCCCACGAACCCCTGAATCTTCCCACATGCCAGCAGAGGATTACTGCCTAACATCATAGCGAATGTGCCTGGGACTCTGCTTCAGCACTCTAGGACTGCTGTCCTTACTGACTGACTGCTTCTTGGCTTCAGTAGATCAACATATTGAACATTAGCCCTGTTCAAAGAATCCCAAAGATAATGTAAATGAATTAGGTGGGTGGGTGTAATATAATAGGAGGTGATAAAAAACGTGGGAAACTGGAGAGCATATACCCCTTACAGAAGTTGCTATGTAGCTGTGGAAAATTGCTATCATGTGGGAAGCTATTGGCCTAGGGGTGCTAATAATGCTTACTTTTCAAGAGAATCCAGAAATTTTATCTTTATTTAGAAGCTTCCCAATTTCTTAACAGTGGCAACGATTACAGATGTTTGCAAAATACTGTGTGCGCCAAACCAAACTATGTGGCCCGTGGGCTGTAGGATTGTGACTTGTACTTTAGGCGTCCTGAAGTTTTTGTGACTTTGTCAGAGTTTCTTCATCCGTCATACTTGAACCAAGCCCAAGGAAAAAATTGACACTCTCAATTATATAATTACAAGTAATTTCCAACTGGAATTCAAATAAGTAAGTAAAACTGATAATTATATCAAACTTCTTTTTTATCGCTTTTTAAGTTTTGCCAAGTGTTACCAAGTACGTTGTCTCAGATTTTCCTCACAAATATTATTTTTTTATAGCTGAGGAAAATGGATCCAGAATGACTAAGAAAACTGCTTCATGTTACCCAAATATATGGCAGAACTGGGTCTTGACTTGAGCACTAATGGATTTGTTCCTCCAACACCTTTAAATTGTCCACCCTACTCTCAAGTTCACTGATAATTCCGGGAAGCTACTGGAGATTAATCACCTTTTGGACTCTATTTTTCACATTCACTTGAAATTATCTTTTTATATATATCCAAATCACTTCTTAAATGTGTTTGGGATAAATTGTTGTTCTCAATTATTTAAACAAGTTATTAAAAAAAAGGGGGGACATCTGTAATACTTTCAACAATAAAGATAATAAAAAAAAAAAAAAGAAAGCACTGGGGAAAAGTTATACATCAAGCTCTTCACAATGTGACTTTGTAAGACCTCTATTGTCAGAGTATAGTCCCTAACACATTGATAGTAGACCTAGCCACGAGAATTTCTTTGTCAAATGCATGGGGGCAGAAGTGACATTGTGCATTTCTAGCTGAGGACTTTCAGAGGCATCATGTGTTTCCACTTTCTCTCCTGACCTCCTGTGAGGAGCACATCCCCGTTCTCCTCTGCTCCTTATTTAGCCTCAGAAGGAGACATGTGAGGCAGACTAGACTTAACCTGTAGCCTAGAGCGAAGCCCAGACCAGCTCAGCCAAGATCTGCGGAACTGCAGTTTATGCCCAGGTCCATGAATAAGAAAAATAAACATTTGTTGGCATAAGTTACTGAGCTTTGAGGAGGTTGCTTGCCATCTAGTATTATTGTAGCAGTCCCTGACTACTACACACTGTTATAATCATTTTTGTGCCTAGGCCTTTGAAAATTTATGGAAACAATAGAGAAAACCCCAGAAACAGCTCAATAACAATGTAAGAAGAGTATGTGGTTTGGGAGAATGGTGTTATTAGATCTTCCAAGCTAGTACTCCTAAAGACAATTAGATAAGACTCTAAGAAAAGAAAACAAAAAGAAAGCAAAAAAAAAACATGTCTTACTAGAAATATAATACAACTGAGATATCAGGTGATCAATGCCCTTTAAAACCATTGTTGCTGATCCATGACCAGGTTGACCACTATTTAAAAAACACATTTGTGGATTCTTCTATTTGAAAAAAAAAGAAAGAAAAAGAAAAGAACAACAACAAATACAACAATACCAAAAAACTCTGTGTTTTCTTTACTGGTTGAATTATTTCCACCTCCAATCGATTGAAACAATTTTTTTCCTCTTTGACTTTTTTATGAGACACTTGAACTAGGGTGAAAATTGCATCTGTGACAGAAAGGCACCATTGTTGTTTTTAACTTGGGCTATGCTTTAGAATCAGCCAGGAAGCTTTTCAAAAAGACATGCCTGGGACTCTCTCCCAGAAATTCTGATCTAATTGGTCTGAGTAAGGCTGGGGCATCTCTCTGGGTGACTCTAATATGCAGCCAGGGTTGAAAATCACCACGCCTACAGGAGAAAGAAAATTGCCAATAATAAAAAAAGTTAAAAATAATCTTACAATAAAAGATAACATTTTAAAAATGCTTTAAAGTAAAATAACAGCAACAACAGCAAAAGACCCAGGAAAATATCTTGGCTAATAAAAGAAAAGGTTGAGCATATCATCTTTTCAATTAACACCTTCTTTGAGGTAAACTACCAACTGAGAGATTAACACAGTGGTTCCCAAACTTACTTGGCCTACCGCCCCCTTTCCAGAAAAAAAATATTACTCAGCCCCTGGAAATTAATTTTTTTTAAATTTTAATAGCAGTTACTCATCACCCCCAAATGCACCTGTGGCCATCACCGCCCCCCTGGATCGCTGCAGCGCCCACCGGGGGGCGGTAGCGCCCACTTTGGGAATCACTGGATTAACACATCTCACCTATTCCAGCCAGGAGTAAGCTGATCCTGGCAGCTGGAAGGGCAACATCTTTCATATTTCTCATTCTCAATCATCAACTTAAGACATAAAATAAATTTTCTTTATTTGAATGTCTTGATAATTGAGTCTCTAATTATCAGTGAACATGAACATGATGATGTGGAAAAAAGAAATGGAAAAACGTATAGTCTCCTTTCACTCCTTTTTATTCATCAATAAGCTGAAAGTTGAAAATGGTGCAGAATGCACACATATCAAAATGTGAAATAGAAACAGTTGAGTGAGTTGTGTGGCATTTCCACTGTTATGATTAAAGAAAAATATATATGTGTGTATTTTCTATGAAATAATACAGTTTTATAATTGTGTCTATAGTTAAACATTCATATTTGCATTTAAAGCTGGCATTGTACAATATAAAGATAAATGGCAAAATTCATGATAACAATTAAAATATTTCATATTTCTTTGCTTAGGACAGCATTAAATGCCAAATTAAAAACACCATGACAATTCAAGGGAGAGACAGTGGAAGAAAACTTTAATAGCATGTTTCCTGCTTTTTAAAAAAGGGGGCTCCTCGTTTTCATTTTGTCGTTAAGCCCTGAAAATTATGTATCCAGCCCTGGATCACTCAACTCCTTGCTCTTCAAAGTACTAAGTCCCTTTCTACCTATAGTGCTTTTCCCCTTCTAAACCTGAGATTCCCTACTCTTTCTTCAAAGCCCAATGTAAATGTCACCTTCTCTGTGAAAACTGTCTCAAAGCCTCTAGGACAAAGTTGGGTACTGCTTTCCCATTATAAACCATGAGGCCTTTGAAGACAGCGCCTTAGAGTTATTATACTATCTACCATATAATTAGGCATTCAATGTTAAAATGTATTGAATGAGATGGTACTCAGGGAAGTTAAATAGAAAAGGGATTTATATTCTAAGATTTGCCCTAGAATCCTACACTCATCTAGACATGACACTGCTTATGTCTCTTGGACTTGCACTGGTTGTCTAATGAAAACTCTTGTAATTTAAAAGTTTTCTGCTTACTGAGTCAAGACCCCTTTATCTGTTCCTTTCAAGATGAGAGTATGACTGGTACAGCCAAAGGTGATCTTATTTCCAGCCATTAAGCAATATTAATTTCATGGGCTACAGAGAGAAGCAGCTTATGCAAATGAATATGATTTTGCTGGCACACAGTTTATTAATATGAATAGGTTAGCAATTCATGATCCCTCTCCTTCCCCAGTCAATATGATTCATAAGGTCAAGGTTATTTTTTTTTCTGAAAAGAAAGTTATATTAATATGCAGATAACTTCTCAGAGGTAGGCTCAGGACTACTTGAATTCTAAATAGCTTCTTCTACTACATGAAAAGTCAATGAACTGCAGAGCAAATATGAAAAGGAAATCTGAATGTCTCAGTAATCCCACAGAATTCAGAATGAGCACAAGGACACTGCCTGCTGAACTTGACCTAACACTCTTACCCATTCAAGAATGTGCCAGACATATCTACTCTAATGCCTAACACTTCTGAGAATGAAAATGCAATTTTTCACAGTGAAGAATGCTGATGGTATTTCCTGTGCTCATGAGAAACCTTATGAATTTTCACGCATCAATAGTACACATTGGCCATGGATCTTTCATGTTAATATCTGGGCAGTATATAATATGAAATATATTCATGAAGAACAAATGAAAGCTCACTTAGCTAGAATAGGTATTTATTGTGTCTGCTATGTACTCATTCTTCTGTGCTTAAAGTCATTTTTTTCTTAGAGAGAATATGGTTAACCTGGTGTCCCTGGCATGGTAGTTTTGTGTTGTTTCTAAAACAGTGGGGAGAAGCAGTATTCCTTGAAATTAAACTGTAAGTGTGTGAGATATTTGTTAAGTTGATATGAGTTTTAAAATCACAAAATTGATTTTTTTAAATTGAGAACTGCCTGGGTATATGTACAGTATATACAGAGATCTAACTTTTGACCTCAGCCTAGCAGGGTGTTATTCTGAAATATCAAGAGTATTAACCTGGAACCCAAAAAGGAAAGTAGGAATTCTTAAAATTGGAAGAACAAAAATGATAGATTATTTAGTTCATCTTTTCACCATGCTGGGAATGTCTCTCTAGTCAGCATAAAGCGTAGAGGGCAAGTAAGAAAATACGAATGAACAAATCACAGTTAATGAATACACTTACAATCAATAATCACCCTGCCAATTCTTCTTTCAAGATCTCTTTTTTAACTGTTTAAGTTCTTTCTATCTCCACTTTAAAAATATAATGAAGGTCAACATTGAATCACATCTGAATTCCTTAAAAATCCCCTTAACAACCATGACTTCAGAAAACCTCATTCCAGTTTTCCACATTATAACCAAAGTATCATTTTAATGCAATGCAATTTTGATCAACTGCCCCCAAAGCTTACATTTCTGCAGTGATTTTTCCATTGCTCTTAACATCCCAAACCCTAAATGTACCTTAAACAGCCCCCCTAGCTCCTGGGACTGCTTCTGTCTCAAGCCTCAGTTCCTTCTCCTTTTCCCAAGTCTCAGCTTTGTTCTCTAAAATTTAGTCATTATGAACTCTTAACTCCCAACTATCATTTTCTTCACTTTGATCTGACTAACTGCTGTTAAAGGGACAAGTATGTTTTGAAAATGATGACAGTGCATGTAATTTCTGCTTTCCGGATTAGATACTCAGGATTCATATACTCTATTAGTTTATATTGTTACTTTCATAAGGCTTATCACAATCACAATTATTTGTTCAATGTCTGTATTTTCTACTTTCTTTATGATCTGTGAGGGTATGGATATAACTGGTTTCTACACCTCTCTATAGTTAGTGTCAAACAGTACTTGACAGATAATGACTGCTTCATGTTTGCTACGTTAGTCGAAAACAAGGTTCCAATGCTTCCTAGGGAACTGTGAATGCCAAGCTAGAGATTTTGGACTTGGTTCTGTAGGGAATGGAAAGCTAGTGAATGCAATTGAGCAAGGAAATGACAGAATAGCAACCATTGTTTAGAAACACTGATCTAACAGCTTTCTGGAGAATGGTCACAGATAAAAGGCTACTATAATAATCCAGTTATGACTAAAGTAACGTATAACCTAAAAATATTGTGCAGAAGACGGGCAGTGACAGTGAAATCAAAATATGTCACAGCTTTATCTGTGTGACTTGGTGTGGCCTCTTTATTTCCCTAGGCTACTTCTTTTTATTTTGTAACAATAACATGGGGATCATATCATTGGTCACCAGAGTTCAATTATTAGTGAATAAATGGTGGCCAAAGCTATGAGTTTTAATGAGGTTAGCCCAGAAATATACATGCCAGAGGCCTTAAAGCCAAATATTTCATCATCCTCTTTGATTGACCCTCCTCTCATTTTTCCTCTGTTATGTCTACATGTAGACACATGTCTCTATAGGTATATCTATATTTACATTTATATCCACATGTTATTCTTATAATCATATTCTTCCTTATGCTCTATATTCCAGTCAGTAATCAGGATAGCTGTCAATATACATAGCTTCAACTCCTCATAAAGCAAAGATTCTCGAATATTTTCCCATAATCTCCTGCCATACATAAATATTCAGCTGCTTAGTAAACATCTCTGTTCAGATGCTCCACAATCACCCCTATCCAAGTATGCCTTGAGCTATATTTATTACTTTTATTGGATGTGAAGGGTATAGAGATGGGGAAATATTAATGTTTGTGGTTAATAGTATGTATAAAATTTATGAAATTGCTTTGCTCTATAACACTTAGTTTTAAGTATTATTTTGACTATGTACTGATGAAAAATAAGATGGCAGAGAACAGGATAACACATTCCTAACAAGACTTTACCCAGACTCGATCACAGGCATTTTGTTCTAAGGTACAGAAGTTAATACAAAAGTTGAAACATAGTATTTGTTCTTAAATACTAATTGAAAAAAGTACAACATTCTTCCTGAACTAAATTTAGAAAAGGCTATAGTTAAAAAGCCTAAAAGCATTCCCTAAAATAAATCAATTTTAAATGTAATTTTAAAAACTCTTATATTCTTAAATGGTGTGCGAAAGGAAGCCTCAATTTCCTTTACTTATTAATTAATTCAAAATATTTAAAGTAGCTGTTCTTGCTACTGAGGTGCTAGATGGCCAGATGCTGGTCTGTGATAAATAAATAAATAAATAAATAAATAAATAAATAGGAAAGAAACTGGTAGCTTTAAAATAAAAACAGGTATAATTCTCTGTAAAAGCAACATTGCCTTTCAATCATTCCATCTTCTCAAATAGTTCTATTTCTGAGTCGTTCAATTAGATGGTATACCTGTGTGTTTGTCCATTTTATTTCCCTATTTTAAAAAGTCTAATATATAGCATTTGTATCTTTTTCATGCTATGTAACTTGCACAGAGATCATACAATGTAGTTAGTACACACCACCAGTGCAATCTGGTTTCTGCATGGCATAGATCAGACCCCCAGTAATGCTTGTCACATTAGTGAAGCACTCCATTTTAACTGCTACAGCACCCTAAAGGAGCCATTGACTTCTTACAGAACAATCCATTGATCTCCTTTTAGTCCTTGATATTTATCTTTATTTCTACCTGCCATATTCCTAGCTGACTGGCTACAGATATAACAGGACAGAGATCTCACGCACTGTCAACATCTCTGGTGCTTGGAATGCCTACTGAACCACATGCCTGTCACTCCACCTGGAGGAAAACTAACCCATCATCAAAGCGTCACTCCAAGCACTGTCACTTAACTGAAGTCCACCCTCATCCTTGTGCACGCTAGTCTATGGTACTTTCTCCCTGCTCCAAACACATATTTTCATTTCCCCTCTCATATGGTGTTTTCTCTTTCTACCTTGAATTCTAATTTTTTACAACTTATCACTCTTCCTAGAATAGAAACTTCTAAAAGACAGGATCCATTTCTGAGATACTTCTGTTTCATAAAATTCTTGTGCAGTACTTCTTACATATAAATATGTATTTTTTAAAATAATGTTTCTATAAGAGAATTTCTTGGATTGTCCTCTAGGTCTTTCAACTTACAGTTTATATACAATTTTAAGAAGCTTGATATGAAAGAATAAGAAATCAGAAAAATACAAAAAGCAAACACAAGCCTCCTCTAAACTACAGCTCATTGGTACCATTTATATGGGAGCAAATAATTCTTATGTATCTGAGGATTTTAGTATGATACAAGTCAGAGGAATAACTCATATACATAAAATATGTTCTGACTCCTAAGTACTTTAATGTGTTATTTATTATTTATTAATGATATTTATTATGCAGTTATAATAATTCAATAAATTTATAGGGAGAGTTAACCTTTAATAAATTATTAAAAACTATTATTAACAATGCATTATTTCAATTATAATAATTTAATAAAATTTCAGAGAGATTTAACATTTACAAAGCATTTTCACAACTATTATGATAGTTAATCTTCAAATTAAGACTAAAATATAGAGAGATCAATGTTAACTCTACCAGGTTTTACAGAAGAAAAAGCTGAAAAGTCAATGGGTCAAGTAAGATGTTCCAAGGCCACACAGCTAAAATGTGGGAAAGTCAAGAGTATAATTTTTAGTCCTAAGTCCAGTGAGTAAAACAGACTTAGCCCCTACTGACTGCCTGATGAGGCACTGAAAAGCTATAAAAAAAATAAATGAACAAGTAGTGTTTTTTGATGGCGAATAATGGTGAGCAGAGAGCAGAACCTTTTGAGGTAAAGGGTTCACGGAAAAGGTTATTTTTAAGCTGAGGCTTGAAGGATGAGGAAGAGCCAGATGTTAGAAGAAACAAACAAAAACAGGGGAAGAGGCACTGAAAAGCTATTAAAAAAAATAAATGAACAAGTAGTGTTTTTTGGTGGAGAATAATGGTGAGCAGAGCGCAGAACCTTTTGAGGTAAAGGGTTCACGGAAAAGGTTATTTTTAAGCTGAGGCTTGAAGGATGAGAAAGAGCCAGATGTTAGAAGAAACCAACAAAAACAGGGGAAGAGCATTCAGGTATAGAAACAGGCTTATGCAAAAGCATTAAAATAAGAAATTTCAGACTCCTTATGCTATAAAATATCCTTCATGAAGTAGCTTCTGAGCACTGATTACGTGCCAAGTACTCTTCATCCCTTCCACCCTCCACACTCAAAGAAAACACGCCCAACATTTCCTGAACTGCATAGTCCTTTATCCTTCTACATATGCTATTTCCTCTCCCTTAAATACTCTTTCCTGGTATCTCTACTCAGAAGAAAAACATATTTATTCTAAATTACTTTTCTCGGGTGACATTAATTCTCTCATAGTTTATCTAGCTTCTCCCTCTCCAGTCTAGCTAAATGAGTCTCTCCAATATATTTTGAAATCACTATCATTAGCAGCTTTAATGAGGAATGATTTACATAGCATCACCTGTATTAAGTTTACAATTCAGTGATTTTAGTATATCTACAGAATTATGCAAGCATCATCATGCTCTAATTTTAGAACATTTCCATCACTAAATAAAGAACCTTCATGCCCAGTTACAGTTCTTCCCCATTTCCACTTTCAGCCCTGGTCAACCACTAATCTACTTTCTACCTTCCTAAGATTTACCTTTTCTGGACATTTTACATAAATTTTCTTTTGTATCTGTCTCCTTTCATTGAGTATAATATCTTCTTTTGAGATTCATCTGCATTGTAGCATCTTTCAATAGTTCATTCTTTTTATTAATTAACTGTTTTCCATTGCATTGATACACCAAATTTTCATTACCCATTTACCAGTTGATAGACATTTAGCTCAATTCAGCTTTCATCTCTGGTGAATGATGCTGCTATGAACATTCATGTACAATTCTTTGCAAGGACATGCATTTTCATTTCCCCAGGTAGATATCTGGGAGTGTTATTGCTGGGTCAGGTGGCATCCCATCTTTTTTTTTTACTTCTGTCTTTCACTCATCCTATTTATGTCCTTTTTTTATTGCTGTGATTTGTTTTTCTTTGTTTTTACATATCTATCTCCCCCTGTTGGGTTATGAGCATCATTACAGCAAGCAGCAAGGCTCAACAATTCCTTTAGCCTCAATAACAGCAGTAGCAGGCATAGTAGAGAATCATAAACTTGCTAAAAACTGATGAGCTATTTGGGATACAAAAAGAGATTCAGAGACTCTGAGTCTCTTCTGTATCCCAAACAGCTTTCAAGACTTTCTCCTAAACAAAGAGAACTATCTCTAGAATTCTAGTGCCAGCCATTAAGATAATGCATTGTCCATCTTCACCACATAGGGATGTATTAATTCATTCTGGGAAAACACAAATACACCTATTATTTAATACTAGGAGCCAGTGCACGAATTCATGCACTTTGGAAGGAACTGTGGGTCACGAGGCTGTAGTGGGCACAGGGGCGGGTCTTGGCCCATCCTCCGCGCCCCTGGTCCCCTGTCTGCCAGTAGCCCTCCCACCACCACCACTCCCACACGCTAACAGTGCTGGCCCTGCTCGCACCCGCTGATGGCGTGGAGTGATTGGGGGCAGCACAAGCAGTGGGTATGAGCGGCAGCTGCTGCCCTGATCACTCCTCAGGAACAGGGGGAGGTGAGAAGCCTTCAGGGGCAATCAGGGCCAGCAGCCGCCACTCTCACCCGCTGACAGTGCTGAGCAATCGGGACCAGCACCAGGTGCTGGCAGCGGGTGCGAGCTGTGGCTCTGACGCTGGCAGTGGGTGCAAGCAGGGCCATCGCTGGCAGCTGGTGCAAGAGGCGGCTGCCAGCCCTGATTGTCCCTCAGGAGCAGGGGAAGGTGGAGAAGCCCTGAGGGGTGATCGGGGCCGGCAGCCTCTGCTCGCACCCACTGACAGTGCTGAGCAATCAGGGCTGGCGCCACATGCCAGCAGCAGGTACGAGTGGTGGCTCTGGTGCCAGCAGTGGGTGCGAGTGCCAGGTGGAACTGCGGCATGTGGGAGCAAAGAATTTTCAGTATCCACCAGAGGCTCACCCCAATGACAGAGACCAATGCCCCGACTTGGTCTGGCGCCCCCTGCTCACCTGCTCCACCATCCTGCTGCTGCCTATGCCCACCATGTTCCGCGCTCTGCCTCCCACTGCCAACGCCCGCCATGTTCTGTGTGCGCCCCTGGTGGTCAGCGCACATCATAGTGACTGGTTGTTCTGCTGTTCCACCATTCGGTCTATTTGCATATTAGCCTTTTATTATATAGGATTTCTGATTATGAAACTATGCAATAATTCTTATTTCTATACTTTTGGCATTATCTAGACCAGGGCAGACTGTCTAAAAAAAGTAAAAAGGTCATGTTATATTTTGGATGAGAGTACTGTGCCAGGGGTCTGCAAGACCACCCTCAAGCTTGAAAATTCACTAGGAGGGGTCACAGGACTCAGAAGCTGGTATATGAATGGTCATGGTTTGTTACAGGGAAAGGATACAGATAAAATCAGCAAGGAGAAAAGGTACATGAGGCCAAGTCTGGGAGAAGCTGGACACAAGCTTCCAACTGTTGTCCCCCAGTAGTCACACAAGGATGCACTTAATTCTCCCAGCAATGATTCATGACAACACATGTGAAGTGTTGCCCAACCAGGACACTCACCCTGAGTCCAGGGTTTTTATTGGAGGTTAGTCAGTCACTTAAGCAGGTGTCACCTGCATGACTAGCTCAACTCCTCAAACTCCAGGCCCCCCCCCAAAAGCAAAAACAGGTATTCACCAAAAATCACATTGTTAACATAAACTCTTTGTTCAAACTGGTACAGCATACCTCATGGCCTCAGATACTCACCAGAAGACATTTAAGGATTCAGAGCGCAGCTGCCATAGACCGACCAAGGCCCAACCCTAAAACCAGGCATTTCTTGGGAATGAGCAGTATTTGAGCAACTCAGATCCCTTGAGTTAACCCTTTACTGCACAGGTACTATGATTACTCTAGTGTCCAATTTTAAGTTTCAAGTTTCTAGAATTCTATTCAATTCAGGCATTATGACAGGACAAGTATCTCAGAAATATATCTGATGCTAGCCACATAGTATATGTACTATCAACCAAAGTCCTCCAAAGTAGACACCAAACCCAGAAACTTGCTAGTCTCACATCTGTTCCACAGCTGGGGACAATCATACATTCTGCAGCTTTCCTGATAAAAATGCAGTACTAGACCTTTTCCTCTTCCTGGGGGAGAGTCTAGATGCGATCCCAGCTGACCATATGTGTATCTACCAGGGTCTTCTTCAACTGGCCCTGTACATTGTTTGCCTTTTTGTGCCCTTCATGATTAATACCATCAGTGAAAATATTAAAGTTTTAAAAGGTGGGAAAGAGTGAGGACTAAATCAACATTCTATTCAGAGACACTTTGTACTGGAACTCTAAGAAATAAGGTCACTATCCCCTTCATAGGCCGCAGAATTTGCTAGGACTGTAACTTGGGAGTTTGTCTACATTCACTGCTCTTTGTAAAAAGCAGATTAATAAAACTGAACCCTTGATATGCAAGGCAAATAAAAAGGCAAGCAGGAAGTGCTTCCTGCTGGTGTAACTGATAGAACTACCAATCTATTTCAGGGCTTCACGTGTTGGAATCTGCCTTTGTCCTACCCCTTCCTTGCTTCCCTCCCTCCTTCTATCTCTTTCCTTCTTCCCTGTGTCCCATTGCTCACTCTTTCTCTTTTCCTTCCATCCATTCTTTCTATTCTTTAATAAATGTTTACTGAGCTCTAATCTGTTTTATGAATGTACTATGCTTTAAGAATCAATGATAAATGAGTCCGACATGGTCAATGCCTTCATGAAACACAGTTTAGCAGAAATGGGCCTTCTAAAGAATAAAGGCTTCAAAGGCCAGTTGCTTTTTATATCCAAACACCTGCTTCACCCTTCAGGCTTATCAATCACCACCACTTCCTTCTTAGTGCTCAGCACCTCAAGTCATTCTAAGTAAGAATTCTACGTACTTGCAGAGCCTCACACATGTACTTTCTGGCTCTGAACTTTGCATGTGCTGCATCCTCTGTTGAAATCCCCTTTCACCGAGACCCTTGCCCTTAACCTACTTTCTTCTATTAATCCTTCAGGTTTCCTCTTAGCACTAACTCGGGGAGCCTTCTCTGATTGTGTCCTAAGACCAGTGCGGCTTCTGAAATGCGCCTGTGCTGCCATGTGGACGCTGCAGGCACTGCAGCTATCACTTCAGGCTCCATGGGCAAGCTACACAGACAAACCTTTCCTCTGACACAGAGGTACACACACAGGAAGCTCTGCCTTTGAATTCTTCTCATTGTAGAATACACTTGAGTGATTCCTGAAGCAAACAACTGCTGTTCTCTCAGGAATGAGAATGAAAATGCAAAACAAACAAAGAAGTAACCATCTCTGACTCGAGGAAACAAACACAGAAATTTCCCTTTTTATAGTCCCTTCCCCCCATTCTTCCTTCACTCAACACGCAACAATTGTTTAACTCGATAGTGTCCCCATATTCACAGGTTCTCTTTTCAGGGAGTCTCATGCAGTCTTCTGGGTGGTCACAGTATTCGTTTCCTAGGTTGCTGCAGTAACAAATTACAATAGCATAGTGGTTTAAAACAACACAAGTTTATTTTCTTACATTTATGGAGGTATTCCCCATTTCAGAATGGGAATTCTGAAAACCAAGGTATTCCTGCTGGAGGTTCTAGGGGAAATTCATTTGCACACTTTTTCCAAAATCACTCTCTCTCTCTCTCTCTCTCTCTCTCTCTCTCTCTCTCATTACACTGGGCCTACTCAGATAATTCAGAATAATCTCCCTATCTCAAGATGCTTAACATTATGACATCTGCCAAGTCTTTTTCATTATGTAAGATAACATATCCATACATTCTTGAGATTAAGACATGGAATGTGAGTCTGTCTGCCACAGCCATAACTGATTTATTCTGTGGCATTCTTTCTACTTTGTCCCATAAGGGGCTTCAAACCACTCTACTCTGCTCCCTCACTGAATTGAGCAATAATGTGAATTGGCCTTGGTATGACCTTAGTGTGCTGGTTTGGAGGGTTTTGTTTCTTGTTGTTATTGCTTTTCCCTACCTCACTGGCCTTGTTACTAATATCATTGCATATCACCAACCTATTTGCTATCCCCACTAGGAGGCCTGGCACCAGGTTACCATATATATTGCTTGAGTTTTGAAACTATTATATTAGGCTACTAGGCAGAGCTGCCTTATTCTATAAATCTCTTGGGAACACTAATCGTATTAAAATACTTTATCCTCCATTTGTAATCTAGGGAGTCAGGTTTAATTTTTAATCCTGGTCATTCCAAGGATATGCTGCTTGACTTTTGGCAAGTGAATCACCCATCCTGTGCCTTAGTTCTCCTTATCTGCAAATAGATTATAATCTTCCTTGTAAATTTCTCATAGAAATAGATTAAGATAATACTTGGAATGCCACTTGCAGGCTATATAGTAAAGAATAAATGAATTATATATATACTAGGGGCCTGGTGCAGCTGGTCACACACCCTTCAGGGTGGGGGTCCCCACTGGGGTGCCTGGCCAGCCTGGATGAGGGGATGATGGCTGTTTGCAGCTGGTCACACACCCTTCAGGGTGGGGGTCCCCACTGGGGTGCCTGGCCAGCCTGGATGAGGGGATGATGGCTGTTTGCAGCTGGTCACACACCCTTCAGGGTGGGGGTCCCCACTGGGGTGCCTGGCCAGCCTGGATGAGGGGATGATGGCTGTTTGCAGCTGGTCACACACCCTTCAGGGTGGGGGTCCCCACTGGGGTGCCTGGCCAGCCTGGATGAGGGGATGATGGCTGTTTGCAGCTGGTCACACACCCTTCAGGGTGGGGGTCCCCACTGGGGTGCCTGGCCAGCCTGGATGAGGGGATGATGGCTGTTTGCAGCTGGTCACACACCCTTCAGGGTGGGGGTCCCCACTGGGGTGCCTGGCCAGCCTGGATGAGGGGATGATGGCTGTTTGCAGCTGGTCACACCCCCTTCAGGGTGGGGGTCCCCACTGGGGTGCCTGGCCAGTCTGGGTGAGGGGCTGAGGGCTGCTTTCAGGCTGGCGGTTGTTGACTGAAGCTCCCAACCGCTCCTTTTTTTTCTCTTTTTTTTTATTTTATTCTGGGCCAGCTTTAGCTCTGGCTCTAGCTCTGAGGCTTCGTATCTGGTTTGTTTGCCGTTCTATAATCGAAACAATGTATAACTTCAGCTCTGAGATCCCGGCAGGCTGAAAGCTGTTTTCTGGGGTTTTTTTTAGCTTCTACATTTGCAACATAGTACATAGTTGCTTAGAGTTGCAACTCAGAGGCCGGCAAGTTAGGCGGGGAACGTTGGCGTCTGCAGTCACTGGAGCAAGTGAGCCTCCCTGCTTGCTTCCAGCTGCCTGGCTGCCGGCCGCCATCTTGGCTGACAGTTAATTTGCATAAGGATATGCTGATTAGCCAATGGGAAGGGTAGCGGTCGTACGCCAATTACCATGTTTCTCTTTTATTAGTATAGATTATTATTATACTAGAAGCCCGTTGCAAGAAGATTCATGCAATAGGCCTTCCTTCCCCTGGATGCTGGCACCAGTTTTCCTCTGGCACTCGGGACCCAGACCTTTGGTCCAGCCACAGCGAGGCTTGGCTTCTTCGCTGTGGCTGCAGAGGAGAAGCCAAACCTCTTCAGTCTTCAGTCTTCAATCTTTAGTCTTCACTTCGGCTGGAGCCTTCAGTCTTCGCTCCGCAGCTGCATATGCAAATTAACCACCATCTTTGTTGGGGTAATTTGCATAGTCACTCTGATTGGCTGGAGGGCATAGCGGAGTGACACCAATTTGCATGTTTCTCTTTTATTAGTATAGACTAGAGGCCCGGTGCACAAAAATTTGTGCACTCGGGGGGGAATGGGGGGGTCCCTCAGCCCGGCCTGTGCCTTGTCGCTGTCTGGGACCCCTCGGGAGATAATGACCTGCTGGCTTAGGCCTGCTCCCGGGTGGCAGAGGACAGGCCCAATCCCTAGGTGCAGCCCATGGTCGGGCTCAGAGCAGGGCTGATTGGGGAGTTGGGGCTCCGCCCCCTGTCATGCACAGAGCAGGGCGGAT
>NW_005355237.1:288443-315208 GCF_000412655.1 Myotis brandtii | reverse complement strand
CCCCCTATCAGGCACAGAGCAGGGCTGATCAGGGGGTTGGGGCGCCTTCCCCTGTCACGAACAGAACAGGGCGGATAGGGAGGTTGTGGCCTCGCCCCCTGTCACATACAGAGCCTCAGGGCGATCAGGGGGTTTGGGCGCTGCCCCCTGTCACGCTGATCCCAGTGCCAGGAGGCATATTACCCTTTTACTATATAGCATAGAGGCCTGGTGCACGTGTGGGGGCTGGCTGGTTTGCCCTGAGGGGTGTCCTGGATCAGGGTGGGGGACCCAAGGGGGTGCCTGGCTAGCCTGGATGAGGGGATGATGGCTGTTTGCAGCTGGTCACACACGCTTCAGAGTGGGGGTCCCCACTGGGGTGCCTGGCCAGTCTGGGTGAGGGGCTGAGGGCCGTTTTCAGGCTGGCGGGTGACTGAAGCTCCCAACCGCTCCTTTTTTTTTTTTTTTTTCTGGGCCAGCTTTAGCTCTGAGGCTCATCTCCAGCTCTGAGAACTCCGCTGCTGAAAGCAGGGATCTGGCCTTTGTTTACCTTCTGTATTTGAAACTTTGTTGCGACTCCAGCTCTGAGATCCTGGCTGACTGAAAACAGGTTTCTGGGGTTTTGTTTAGCTTCTATATTTGTTACAATGTTTCTTAGAGTGCAACTGAGAGGCTGGCAAGGCAAGCAGGGAACCTGGCTTCCTCCGTCACTGAAGCAAGCAAGCCTCCCTATTCCCTTCAAGCTGCCTGGCTGCCGGCCGCCATCTTGGCTGGCAGTTAATTTGCATATCGCCCTGATTAGCCAATGGGAAGGGTAGCGGAGGTACAGCTAATTACCATGTTTCTCTTTTATTAGATAGGATTGATAAGCATGACACACACATGAAATAAATATGAGAGCTTAGGCTGGGAAAGTGAGGTAAGATTAGGTTATAAAAGGCTTTGAATGACCAGATAAAAAGGTAGTGTGGCACTTGTAATAAAATTTTAATCTTTTCTCAGGCAGCCCTCAACCCTAGATCTTAAGAGCCTTACTCTTAAAGAGTTCTTCCTTTTCTTTACCTCAAACTGTTTCTCAGACCTCACTTTAAACTAGAAGTTTTTCATGAACAGTTAGAAGATGGGAGCTATCTCTCCTACTCTCTCTGAAACCACAATCCACATATACCTGCTTTTTCTCAATACAATCTACAGGATGCCCTGGTAGCTCCCATCCCTGAGTAACTCCAGCCAAGTTTGACCTAAACATGTTCTTAGTTTTCAAAATAACTTAAAGCTCCTAGCTCTCTAGTAGCCTCCTATCCTGAAGAATGTGTCAATTAAATGCACACTTAGGTAGTAGCACTATTTATTTATGCGTGTATGCATGTGTAATCAAATGTTAAACTAATAAACTACTCCCCAACCCCTATCCCTTCCTAACACAAACCCCAATTCCAAAGATTTTAAAGCTAGAAGAATAAAGGTAGGACTTTCACAGGGCATTGGTGTCATATTTGTGCCCTTCTCACAGCTTTAAGCTCAAATACAATCAGTTTGCAAGTGAAAACAAGATTTTAGCAAATGCCAACTCATCTTGGCATCTGAAAAATCAAGCTGTGTTCTGATGTTTGCTCCATAAATTGGAACCAACAATAAAGATTCTGGAATCAGGGCTTAAGTGGCAATTTTGTTGATGATGCATGACGCAGAACAGAAGACATTTTATTCGGCCACACGGTGCCATCTCTGCAAGGCTAGCAGCAGTGAGGAATTTTCTGTGTAGGATGTTCGCTAAGGTTTGCAGAGGCCACGAATTATAGACTTTTTGAGCCAAGGAGATGTTTTTCATAGCTATTTAGACACTTTAATCCCAAATGGCCAGAATTCCAGGGGTCATCAAGGACAACATGATCTTCAACAAAGGTAATAATTCCTCTCCCCCTTTCCAAATTACACAGATAATTTGTATGGGATCAAATCAGAGGCAATTACCCTGATAAGCTTGGGGGAAAGAGGTTACTTTATCATTGTCAAATGAGCAATCTGAGCTAGAGAGACACCTCACAAATTGCCCATGGTCTCGTAGGTAGCCACAGAACTGAGACTAGGACTCCTGATTCCTGATCCATTTATTTCTTTACTAGCTACAGGGCCCCTGCCCTCAAATGTAATTATTTATTTCTCATTTTTTAAGGGATATAACCTGAACCAGCTCCTCTGCTCGACCCCATGTTCCTTCTTTCCACTGCCAGACTTCCCTAAAGATACCATACTCATACCATTATGTCTTCAATCCATTGATGAGTCCTATAATCTGATTTCCATAGTTTCCCACCTTTGCTAAAATTCATCACCAAATAGATTCTTTTTGACAATTCAATGAATATGTACCATTGCTGTAATATAGAACTACAAACCAGAAAAATAGAATTTACTGTGATATTTTCCCCACCCAAAAAAAAAACATGCATGGTTCCCTAGAGATGCAAAACCTTTGTTTATTATTATTTTTAGTGACTCCTACCTCTACTCTCTCCTTTTTAAAATAATAATAATAATAATAATAATAATAATAATACCAGTGGAAAGCCATGGACAAAACTAGAACTTAATTTAGAATTAAAAGCTGATATTGGAGAAATGGGAGACTTACCTGGGCACCTTACCTCGGCTAACCTGAATACCATCACAATTAAATGTACAATTTTCCAGTGGTAGAGAGCAACTTTTAGCCACCATCCCAATTTAGCACCTAAACTGAGGAGCTCTGCTGCTATCTTGTGCTATATCAGTTACATCAAGCTTCTTCCCGCAGCATACCTCCCACCTGCCACTGAAAAGACTATTTTCCAGGACTTACTTTCCCAGCCTATCAAGCTTCTGAGGGCACTATTATCTATGAATTTGCTAAATGCTTTAAAGACATTGAATTGCCTCTCGCCAAAGGACACCGGGTCACAATGAAAGTAAGGAGGCAATGGGATGATACCTTTCAAATAACTGGAATTATTAGGTAGCCTATATTTAAAAAAAAACTGCTTTTTGCTTGTTTTACTAAAAAGTAGAAAGACCTGTTTAAAACTGTATTTGAATAATAGCTATTTGATATCAACCTGTGAGTTGCTGTGTAATATTAAAGGCACATACCTTGAACCAGAGACCCATAAATGATGTTCCTTCTTCCATAGCCAAATTATATAAGTCTTAAAATCAATCACTTTCAAATTTTATTTTCCATACCAATATCTCTGGACTCTGCTTGCCTGTAGTTTTTAGTCCCAAAAGAATGATGTATTCCATTAGGTACACAATCATGCTTAGACTAAATTGCATTTGAGATCACCATGTGGCCAATTTTAGTTTCTCTAGCTTTTCCCAATGGATGAAACCAGTGTTGACCAAATTGTCGACACTATGTCTAAAGAGGTAACTGGCTTATCCTTATTCTGTGCCTGCAAGGAGTAGAGGTAAAGCCCTGGAACTTAGACACTCTCTGACAAACGCTTTGTATCATCACATCCAATGAAGCAGGTTAATGGAAAAATGACCTCAATTTCATGTTGGCAAGACGACCAAGGATTCAGATCCCAACAAAGTGAAGATTAGGTCTCCTGAAGTAAAATCCCTGTCCAGCTGAGGTGTTGCCTGAAGGTTAAAGGAATGCAGAATGTGTGTGGCATTGAAATACACTGATTCCCACTCTCTACTTTGTTTTAAACACAAAAATAATTAAGGAAGCTTTACTAGCTTAAACTTCTCTTTTTCCACTGTTATATTTTGGCTGTATTACTGGTATTGGTAGCTATCATTTAGTTTACAGGTTGTGAAATAGTGAGCAGTACTAGTTAAATGGGAATATGATAGGTCCAAAGGAAGAATTTGCATCACCTGGAGTTTGTGGGTAATGAGGACAGGAGTTTGTGGGTAACAAAGGTCTCTGAAGGACCTTCATGATATTACAACCATTGAATGCAGGGCTTTATGTGATTTTGAGTTTCTTACTATGGACAAGGTAAATGCATTAACGTTGTATGCATGATTGTTGGATCATGTGAGATGACAGCACCTACAGAACTATTAGAAAGAAAGGCAGTTTGGAATAATTTTTAACCACTTTAATTTGCACATTGTCTATTTCAATCCTCCCTAAACAATCTATGTGGTCCAACCAAATTAAACATCTTTTTGGAAGAAGGTATTAAAATGCTTATTTATTGGGTATATGAGCAGAAAGGGGAAAAAAAATTGAAAAGTCACCAGTTGCACTTAATCCCAAACCCTTGATCCCAAGGCAGACTTTCCTGTTCCGGGTATTTTCACTCAGGATGCAGCCCATAACATATTGGTGGCAATAACCCTCTAGAACCAAGACTTGACTATTGCTTGGATTCCATTACCAATTGCATTTCTTGTTCTTATGAAGAAAATGGAATGGGATCCAATGGGTCTTAAAGCACCATCTCAAGATGTGCCATGCAGCAACCATACCTGGCTGAGCCTCAGCCTTCCCTAAATATGCCCCTATCCCTCCCTCAGTCCTGACCTTTAGAACAAAGCTAACTTCTCTCCCCTATTGTCCCTTTCCTCCAAAGTGGGAGGTTTCTTCTTTAATTGGCTCAACTACTTTATCCTACCCAAATTTGGCAGCATTAGAAATCAAAACATTTCTCTGACCAGGTCATGCTAAGCAGTTCACAATCATCTTTTATCCATTGCATATTTTAAATAAGAACATTAGCATCGGCCAGTGATGGCGAACCTTTTGAGCTCGGCGTGTCAGCATTTTGAAAAACCCTAACTTAACTCTGGTGCCGTGTCACATATAGAAATTTTTTGATATTTGCAACCATAGTAAAACAAAGACTTATATTTTTGATTATTTATTTTATATATCTAAATGCCATTTAACAAAGAAAAATCAACCAAAAAAATGAGTTTGCATGTCACCTCTGACACGCGTGTCATAGGTTCGCCATCACTGGCATAGGCCATGCATCTCTTCTTCAAAGAGATATAGGTAAGAAACATAATAGCATTCCTTAAATAGACCCCACAATAGAGAGGCTAATACTGCATTTACCATTCCTTCCTATAACCAAGGCTAGATAATCATGAACAAGCTTTAAGAAATAAGGGGTATAAGTGGATGGAAGCCAAAAGCTGTAGTGTACTCACCAGGCCCAGCTGCCTCTTCTAGCTGCAACTGCACTGCCCAGGCTTCCTTCTCTGTGAGGCAGGTATTGCCTCTGTAGACCACAAATGGCCAAATGACCAAAAGGTAGGTAATCCATAGGCTGATTAGAGAAGTATTTCATAGCTTGCTCCCAAAGATAAGTTGAGGCACCTCGTTGTCCATTCATGGGAAATGGAACTGGAAAAAACGAAGCATTTGCTGGTTTAGAAGAAAGAGAGAGATCAAGAAGCATTTGGAGCACAGCTGAGCCCTATAATGTCTGAGCATTAGGACAGACTCAAGATTCTCAAACTTCTGCTGCCAATGTCCCATAATTTATACACAGAACAACATCTGATTTAGGTACAAAACAACACAATGAGTTCTTGGACCATTAGAATTCTGGATCTTATTTTGCCAAATTCTCGTGTTCCTCATCTGTGTGTACCTCTATTTGAGAAATCTTGAATTGATGTACTATATAGTCTATGAACTAAATAAGCTTAACTAAACAGATGTGTTAAAAATTCAATTCAGTTCAACACATTTATTAAGAACTTCCTAGGTTCCAAGCTGTGCCCTAGATACTGGAGATAAAATGATGAAAAGTTCAATGAAAGCCTCAGCTTCTAAATTTCTTACTGTCCAGTATGTGCGAAATAAAATTTATACTTTGTATTATCTTTTATGTTTCAGGCACTGTGCTAGGCCTATACTATAGATAGTTAATTTATCTTCACATAAACTCCAGGGGGGAAAAAAGCTTTATTCTCACTTAACATATTGGGAAAAAGCAGTCTGAGAAGTTAATTAACTTGCCTAAGAACACAAAACTGGTAACAAATAAAAAGAAAGTATACAAGTAGTTCTCATTTCAAATTCAAGCTACCCACACTACTCCTTGCTGCCTACCTCATACTCACAATAGTTTAATATATGTTCTATGTAGATGAGTGACCTAATATCATCCTCATGGGAAATCATACAAAGTTAGTATTACATTACTATTCCTATTTTACAGATAAGGAAACAAAATAATACTTCAGAGGCTATAATACAAATGGCAAAGTGATGTATTTGGTGCAGTTATGGCCCAAACTGAAGCCTGCACCTGTTTGAGGGGAATTGGGAGATGAGGTGACAAGGGGGCAGGGAGGTATCTTGACTATCTTGTTTCTCTTCTCAAAATGTTTCATCTGTACTTATTTGTACCTAATTTAATAAAAAATCCTTTTAAGTTAGGACCCATGTCTTAAGATTCTGACATATTCTATAATCTGTAACCTGTCATTAAATTGAATTGCAATTCAGAATAGACAGAAGCTTTATCCGAGGAAGGACACTCTAGTACACTTATCCTAGGCAGAAGCCTAGTATACTTGTATGCGAGTTCCTATTGACTTTATTGTAATTGTTTTAGGAGATGGCAATCTAGACATTTTCATATGTTTGTTTAATATCTATTTCTTGCTTCATGTATTTCAAATTGAAAGAGTGAATGGAACTTGTATTTGAAAACATATATTTAATTATCTGGATTTGAAGCCCCATGTATTCAATTACATTTGCCACTATTCATCCTATAGTTGAGAGAATTTTGTCTACCAAATTATTAAATAACAATATTTGCTTTCCATTATTACAAATTAATGGCATATATAACTCTCAAATGGTACTTCTAATTGAGATGACATACCCAGAGAGATCACACACACATATACACTCATGCACACACATGTGCGTACACACACACACACACACACACACACACACACACACACACTCCTTTTAATAATTCAATGGTCCTTAGATAATTTCAACCCACAGGTTTAGAGTTACGAGTTTAGCTGAAAGATCACAAAACCTAGAGAAACTTGGCTTCTGGAATGACCTTGATCAAGGGACTTGCTTTCTGAGTCTCACAGATCTTTCATCTACAAAGGAAATATTGGACTGAACACCTTTATATCAGATTTTGCACCACACAATTGCACAACCCCAGGAGTGACATTCATATATATTATAATGTAAACATTGCTCCTAGAAGCTATACAATGCAACAGATCTTAGGAAACTTCAGCCCCAATAGGCTCTGTTCTAGATGGACAATGGAAGATTTCAATCATGTGTTCCTAAAAGTGTCAGCCATCTCATGTGCTCTTAGTCTTCCATCGCCAACTTGGCAACTTTAGAATCATTAGGAAGGCCTCTAGTTCTGCTCTTAGACTGATACCTTTTTTATGACCATCCCAACATTTTACTTATACTTTCCCATTCCTACTTCCACAACATTCTTTACGGGCAAAATGAACAGGTCTGTTGGAGTCTCCTGGGGACCTCCCTAATGTCAATCAAATGTCATTAAGGGTTTGTTAAAAGCTCTGAGGCCTTCTTCCAAAGTCAAATGCACACTTTCACTCTGAACCACATCTGGCCCTGTGTCAGGTCCAGAGGCAACAATCATGGAGATGAGAGGTGATAATGGCACATTAGCTAATCTCTTCCCTTTCCCTGGCTAGAGAAACAATGACACTGGAAAGGAACTACTGCCCTCTTAATTCTCCTTGTGGCTCTCACCATTAAAGTCTCTGGAATGTATCTCTCATTTCCCTTTAAAAACAATATCTTAAACACAAATTCTGAACATTCACAAAAAGCACTTGGGAAAAATGGAGTATGAGAAGAAGGCAAAGAAGAAAAAGAAATGGGAAGAAAAGAAGGGAAGAAATGCAATGTTTTGGGCATTTTGATAGACAATTATACTTGCGTCTTTTAACTTATATAGTGTTATTTTTTTCTTTATTGATTAAGGTATTACATATGTGTCCTTATTCCCCCATTGCCTCCCCACCCACACTCACACTCATTCCCTCACCCCCCTGGTGTCTGTATCCATTGGTTAGGCTTATATGCATGCACACAAGTCCTTTGGTTGATCTTTCCCCCTTAACCCCACCCTCCCCTATCTTCCCTCTGAGGTTTGACGGTCTGATCGATGCTTCTCTGCCTCTGGATCTATTTCTGTTCATCAGTTTATGTTGTTCATTATATTCCACAAATGAGTGAGATCATGTGATATTTATCTTTCTCTGACTCTCTTATTTCACTTAGCATAATGCTCTCCAGTTCCATCCATGTGCTTGCAAATGGTAATAATTCCTTCTTTTTTACTGCAGCGTAGTATTCCATTGTGTAGATGTACCACTATTTTTTAATCCACTCATCTGCTGTTTCCAAATTTTAGCTATGGTAAATTGTGCTGCTATGAACATAGGGGTGCATATATCCTTTCTGATTGGCGTTTCTAGTTTATTGGGATATATTCCTAGAAGTGGGATCACTGGGTCAAATGGGAGTGCCATTTTCAGTTTTTTGAGGAAACTCTATACTGTTCTCCATAGTGGCTGCACTAGTCTGCATTCCCACCAGCAGTACATGAGGGTTCCTTTTTCTCTGCATCCTCGCCAGCACTTGTCATTTGTTGATTTATGATAATAGCCATTCTCAAAGGTGTGAGATGGTACCACGTTATCAATTTGATTTGCATCTCTCGGATGATTAGAGACTTTGAGCATGTTTTCATATGTCTCATAAACAAATTAAGAGAGAAAAATCACATAGTCACATTAATTGATGCAGAAAAGCATTTGACAAAATCCAACACCCTTTATTGATAAAAACCCTCAGCAAAATGGGAATAGAGGGACCATACCTCAACATAATAAAAGCCTTATATGACAAACCTACAGCCAACATCATACTCAATGGGCAAAAACTAAAACCATTTCACAGAAGAATGGGAATGAGACAGAGATGCCCACTTTCACCACTCCTGTTCGACATTGTACTGGAAACGCTAGCCATAACAATTAGACAAAAAGAAGAAATAAAAGGTATCCAAATTGGAAAAAAAATGATGTAAAACTGTCATTATTAGCAGATGACATGATACTGTACATAGAAAACTCTAAAGACTCCATCAAAAAATTATTAGACTTAATAAATGAATTCGGCAATGTAGCAGGATACAAAATTAATGCCAATAAATCTATGGCATTTTTATACAACAATAGTGACCTTACAGAAAGAGATATTATAGTGCTATTTTTCATTATATGATATTCCATGATCGGAAAGGTTCAAACATGTGCAAAGAGTCACACAGTTTTGACATATTTCACAAGGTATCCATGCCCTAGATCCCAAGGTCTAGTACAGAGAGAAAGGGATATCAAGCATGCTTACTATAAAAATGTTTATAGATTTTTAAAAAAATGTTTGCATAGTGTTAGGCAAAAGTAGGTTTACATTTGTTTGTATGAAAATAGACATGCATGTAATGATTATTACAATAGCTTTATTAACTCTGTTTCATGTACTCACAACTATAAACCTACTTTTATCATATTTTGTATTTACTTCTTTGCATTGCATTGACCAAACCCCATCTTTTTATAAACGATAGGGGGTATAACAAGAACTCTGGTCTCTTTAAGTACTAGCAACATGACTTGTGATTTTTGTAGAGTATGAAATAATCCTTGGAGTAAGAGAGTCTTGGACTCATATTCTAGCTCCAGTATTTACCGCATCTGTTTAATTTTGAGCAAGTTTCTTGGCTTTTCTCTATGGATTTTGTTAACTAGGAACAATAAGAAAACTCACCATAGCACTCACTAAATTTGGAGGAGTTTACAAAGATGAGTACAGTTATATATATGATGTCTGGCACATAGGCTATGTTTCAGTTAGAAATTTGGGGGCCAGAAACAGAAACTGACATATATTCATGGATTGTAAAAATGTCATTGACATTCTCATGGGCTCTGGAGAACAGGAAAACAAAATATAATGGCCTCATGGACACTGGGACTAAAGAGGCAGCCTCTTCTCTTCATCTCTCAGAGGACTCCTCTCCACTCCTCTCCATGCAGACCACCCAATTCTTCACTCTCTGTTAAATAGATTCCTCCATTTGTTCATTTATCCATGTCCCATCCTGGCCACTGAGGTCATTATATCACAGCTTTCAGTTCCAGTGCCAACCATTAATCCACCACAGTATCTATGTCTGTCGTTGGTGAAATTCACAAGATAGATAGTCTGACCAGTCGATCTATTGGTGGCCTTCGATCACAGTCTCATTCCGAGTCCAACTAAAGGTTGGGAAGACATGAGAGCCAGGATGCATCACTAGAAAGCTCAGGTATTATGGTCAGACCAACCTGAGTTTGAATCCACATTCCTCTAGTTATTTATGCACTGTATGAGCAAACAGCTTAACCTCCACGAGACTCTACCCTGAAAATGGGAACAAAATAGTATTTTCTTCATAAGGGTGTTATAAGAAATAAAGGAAAGACAGGTAAATCATGGACTTATTAAGCATTCAAAGCTGTTGGCCTATAATAGTGGCACTTCTAGGGTTGTGAGAGGGAAGTTTCTCTCCTTTATCTTTCTTTCTTTACCTACCTAACCCCTAGTCATCTTTGAGTTCTCAGCTCAGCTCCTTCCTGTAATGCACTATCCAATATGCTTTAGGCTAGTTTAAGTTTTTCTTCCTTCACTCATGTTTAACATTATGAAATGCATTTCTCACTGTACTAAAATCACCTTTTTTTTCTAATTGCATTTAATTTTAACCTTTATTGAGGTAAAACTGATAAATAAAACTGTAATATATTTAGAATGTACAATGTGATGATTTCATATACATGTAGATTGTGAAAGGATTTCTCTGATTGAATTAACACACCCATCACCTCACAGATTTGCCTATTTTCTGTATGTGTGTATATGTGTGTGTGTGAGAGAAAGAGAGATGGAGAGGGAGAGAAAGAAAGAAAACATTTAGGATCTGCTCCTTTAGAAAATTTTAATCATACAATGCAGTTAAATCATTTTTTAGTGTCTATATTCACAACTAATATAGGAGATGCCTTAGGGAAGGGAATGAGTCATAGAAACCATTCTATCACCAGAAGACCGGACAGTGCTACATGTAGTAGTGTCCAATCAGTACTTGTTAGAAAAATAAATTGCTGAACAAATATCATGAAACACAACCTCACCTCAGACATGAGGTACATTTAGAAATGTGGTTTTGTAAGGAAGTCAGAAGCAAGCTCCATCTAAATGTCACTAATTAATACATTCAGGATGACATTAAATGTGCCCTTTTCTATTCAAGAGTGTTTCTGATTAACTATGTGACTTCGGCTGAGAGTCACCAAGCAGAGAAGCAACAGCTAATAGTAGGTTTGGAAACCATATCAAAACCTACTATAGGCTTCTGCTGTACCTTTCTTTCCTAGAGCAGCCAAGATTCCCACAAAGGAAAAGAACTCACAGGTTTATACTCATGGTTATCAGCAACTTCCAACCCACCCCACTCCTTCAAGGCTCAGTGGTGTCACTGTCATTGCCCCTTTCCTTATGCAGACAAGCTGCTCACCTTTCATCATTTCCACCCTTGTAAGACTCAGAGTTCATCAAGTTTCCACTTACAGGCCCTGTGCTGAGCACTTAAGATACCAGAAAAAGCAACAGACTCACTCTCTTCTACAGCATTTTTCCATTTGTAAAAGAAAAAACAAAACACCTTTCCTTGAAGACCAGCAAAAGAGACCATGACTTTGGAGTGGCAGTCCTCTTATAAATATTTAGTATCATATTTGTTCAATGTGAGTGTGAGAGAGTTTCTAGAGATAAGTGAGTAGAATGGATCATTGGCTTTTACTCAAACTTATACTTTTCCCCAATCATTTTATCTCAGGCTGTAAAAACTGTGGCAAAATAAATGGGCAGAGTATTGACCAAACACAATGAACAGCTAATACATTTCCTAACTAGCATGCATAGAGCTATGACATGCCATGCACATGGGCCATAACGTTGCTTTATTAAATGCATCTGCCACTGATGTGGATTGCAGAGCAAGCCCTATCTCCACTCCCAGGATTACTGAGAAGCAACAGCCCTGGCACAAGTTCTGACTTTCTTAAACATGTGCAGTGTTCAGTGTGAACTGCTCTGACTGGTATTTTTATCTTTTCTCAAACGGATTTAATAGACTGGTTATGTAATTACCGAAACATTGGATGAAAATACATGAAAAGAGCTCTGCAGTCTTTTCTATGACAAACATTTATTGTTGGTGTTTCAGAAGTCTTGTCTCTGCAGAATTCAGGTCACACTGCAGGCATTATCTAATTCAACCTGCCAGAGTTCAGGGAGATACCAGGTCAATACAGTTCCTTTCTGTTTTACCTCTTGAAAAACTGAGGCATAAAACCGTGCTTGGGATATATCTGAGTCAGTAATGCAACAAATATGAAATCATAGAAACCCTGAAACCCTAACCAGAGAATTCAACCAGAATGCCTCAAGTAAAATTGCTACCAGTATTCTAACTGTTGCAACATTACAATACAGAGGCCACACTCTCCTCACACCATGCAGATGCAGCTCCCTTATTTAGGAAATACATAGCAAGGTTTCAGAAACTCTTCTAAGTAGGTTGGGAATTAGCTCTAGGGCTAAGGCAATGTCTTAAGGGACGGCATTGCAGCAATGGTATAATGCAGTGTTTCCCAGAGTGTATTATAAAAAAAAATGCCAAATGAAGCTCCATGAGAAAGGTCAAATAATAAGAACTGTCACCCAAATACATGTATATTGCATCTCCTTTAGAAACTTTATTCTAGCAAACAAAGGACTTTGAGAAATCTTGCAGTACAAAAACATACAAAAAAGATACTTAATGTTTTGGGGTTCTTTTATTGGAAGCAACAGAAATTGGGCTCTGATTAACTTCACCACAGGAATTTGCTGGAAGGAGTCCTCTGGAAAGACAGAGGCTAGTCAAGACAGATTTGGGCATCCTCACAGGAACTCATGGCTTTTCCTTAGGTCATGTGGATCAGATACCATGGTTCCAGCTTTCTTGTCTTCCCTCCCTCTATTTATCTTCCCTCTACTTGAAGAGGGAGTTTGGCTGGCTAGGCTGGGAATCAAAGGCAAAAGGAGTGGCACTGAATTAGAGTTTGACCTTGAGCAAATTACTAAATGAAGTGATTACTATGCATGAGGAACGAAATTATTTCAGTGATTGTTTGTAGCTGTGAAATTATAATCTAAATAAAATGTTAGGCCTTTTATATTTCATGGTGATCTTAAGAAAGTTCCGGAATGTTTCTTCAGTTATTTTCCCAAATCTCTTTCTAAACTGTGCTGCACTGTGAGGCTCAAGACAGTTTAGTGTTATTTTCCTCTGTAATGTTCTTCTTTGTGAAACCTTCAATGTGGTCAAAATAAAGCAAAGAGCAACTTGACTTCTAAAATGGAAACTTTTCTGGAAAATTCATCTGGCTGTAAAAGCCAATAAGAAAAAGCAGGTAGGAAAAGAAGATGGAATCCTATGTTAAATTTGGATTCCAGCTCCCAAACGAAATGGTTTCATCAGCAGGCCATGCCCTAGCGTTTGTTTTCTGTCACACACAGTGAAAGGATTAGCTGCTCTTGGGGCCATTTTAGGCTTAATTTTTCCTATAATGGTTAAAGGGAAAGAGTATAGCAGGCAGGAAACAGGAAGAGCTCCCTCCCCACCCTCTTTTTCCTCTTTTACCCAAAGGAAAGGGATACTGGTCAGGTTGCTAGTTACCAGTTGGGAGGCATTTACGAATGATAGAACACTGTGCATTAAAATCTATATATATAAAGAGGTAATATGCAAATTAGCTGGGACACCGTAACAGTCACAACTGGCTCAGGAGGAGGTTGCACACACAGATGGGCGGGAGGGGACTGCTTGCGCTGTGAGGCAAGTCACAGATGGCGCAGCCCCGGAGTGGAAGCTGGGGGGCGTACCCAAGTCACCACTGCCGCTCAGCCCCAGCAGCCCCAGAGCGGATGCAGGGGGTTGTGCCCAAGCTGCCACCTCCGCCCCTCCGCCGGGCCTCAGCAACCTCAGAGCAGAGGCAGGGGGGCGTGCCCAAGCCGCCACTGCTGCCTGGCCCCAGCAGGCCCGCCTCTGCACGTGAGCTGCAGAGGAAAGACCTTTTCTGACCGCTCATTGGCACACCACTGGTAGCATTCTTGATAACTTGGGTAATAAGAATCCAAGAAGGTGATCTAGGGTTTTTCCACCTCACTCCTGGAGGAAAAAACGAAGGTCCGCTGCTGGAGGGGCTAAGAAATGTCATATCCTGCCCTAGCCAATTTGGCTCAGTGGATAGAGCCTCGGCCTGCGGACCACAGGGTCCCGGTTCGATTCTGGTCAAGGGCATGTACCTAGGTTGCAGGCTCCTCCCTGGCCAGGGCCCAGGTCAGGGCTCACGCAGGAGGCAACCAATCAAAGTGTCCCTCTCACATTGATGTTTCTCTCTGTCTTTCCCTCTCTCTGCCACACTCTCTAAAAATCAATGGAAAAATACCTCAGGTGAGGATTAAAAAAAACAAGAAAAAAGAAATGTCATATCCTATTCAGCTGTAGCATTACAGTCCTGCCATAGCTATGGTTCAGAGATGTATCCTCAGCACAAAAGCCTCAGGGCAGCCTCACAAAGGGAATCTTGAAAATGCCTCCTATTCAGCTGTAGCATTACAGTCCTGCCATAGCTATGGTTCAGAGATGTATCCTCGGCACAAAAGCCTCAGGGCAGCCTCACATAGGGAATCTTGAAAATGCCTAAAGAAAGTTGTCATTTTTTTGTGGTGAAGGGACTGGAGTCCATGTTGATGAAAACACCTTGGCGGCCAGCATGGCAGCAGCCAGTGGGGTGATGGGGGTGGCACCTTCCCCTGATCAGCCCACAGAGGGAGGCCAGACTGCGGCTTAGGGGAGCGGGCCTAAGCCATCAGCAGGACATCCCCTGAGGGCTCCTGGACTGTGAGAGGGGGCAGGCTGGGCTGAGGGGCCCCTCCCCCTAGCAGTGCACAAATTTCATGCACCGGGCGTCTAGTATGAAATAAATGAGTGTGGTTCTCTTCTTCTTTCATCCACACAACCATAGCAACAAACTGACTCATAACATTTTCTCACCTGAAAAGAAGTTCAGCCACACGTTGTTCTCTTCTCTCTTCTGCACCCTTTCTTTAGATTGGGAGCTTTTTCAGGGTGACATACATGTTTTTATCTCTTTCCTCTTTCCATATAGCCAGAGAGAAAATAAGACCATGGTTTCCTTCCACTTAGGACAGAACCAGAGTGGGATCAGATGTTCGTATTAGGACAGATAGTAAAGTTAGGTAGGCCCCAGGTCAGACTACCTACTCTAACAGACCTTATGGGATTTCTACTGAAAGTATTAGTTCCAAACTATTAATAGTGAAGTATGAGTTTACTAAGATTTGCATTTATTTATTTATTTCTTCAATAATATCTATTAGAGTTCTAATATGGGCTAGATGATACAATAGTACATGAAACCTGACTCTTAGCCCTAGAGAATTTACAGTTCTGTAGAAGATACAAAATATAATCACATGTAAGAGAGATAATATTTTGAAAAATAAACAAGTGTTTCTCAAAATTATCCCAATGCCCTGGAAAAGTATGAATCATTTTAGAAAAAAGAAAGTCAATTGAGTTTCTGAATAGATTTTAAAAATCTCATTGCAGGGACAAATGTCTGAAAAGACAATGAGGAAAAATTTTAAATAAAAGCTTGACTCTGAATATCAAGAGAAGGCAAAGTCTTAAGGAAGTGGCTACAAAGTTTATTCGTAACTTTATATTAGAAAGGCAATTAAGGAACAGCCAGTTTTCATCCAGGATAGAAAATTTAAAACAATGAGAAAGCAAGAGAGTAAGCCTGTGATTGGTGTGGATTTCTGAGAAAGGACCCTTGACTCTGCCTCCTCCTGAGAAAACCATAGATGAGTTTGGATAGAACAGAGACTCATCTCCCCTGTTGCATTTTGGGAAGGAGGCAAGGCTCATAGAAAAGCCAAATTCAGTTGTAGCATTACAGTCCTGCCATAGCTATGGTTCAAAGATGTATCCTTGGCACAAAAGCCTCAGGGCAGCCTCACAAAGGGCAGCAAGCCCAGCAGGGTATAGAAAACCAACTGAGTTTGAAAGTAACCAAGAGAAAATAAAGTCCTAAAAACAGATCAATCAGCAGGCCTCTGGGGTGGAGATTAGAATTAGGCAGAGGGCACTGACATGGCAATCAGGGTCAGGAATTGTAGCAGGAAATGGCAGCACAGGAAGGAACAAAGGAAAATAGGTAGATCTCAGCACAGGTTATAGAGAATAGAAAACCATTCTACACTAGGAACCCCAATTCCCTCTCAGGTCCAGAGACTCATATCCCCTGAGAGAAGAGAAGGAGATGGGGGAAGGAAAGCTCTTGAACTGAAAACAACAACAACAACAAAACAACAACAACAACAACAAAAACACACAGTCTTATCTGAAAGAGATTGAAAAGAAATCTGGAGTGACTTGTAGCAAGATTTAGCTACACCATGGATGGTAAAGGAATTCCAGGAGCTAAAATCCTACTGGACAGAAATAAAGGCAATTGCATCTTTGTACATATTTGCACTCTGTAACTATAAAAGTTCATGATAGCAGAATTTATAATTACAACCTGTGAAAGGTACTATAAAGAAAAACTACAGGGTGCACACAAGTCTAGAGTAGGACTAGTCTAGGGTTTATGGAAAGTTTTCCCTGTGGAACTCATATTTGAGATGAGGCTTGAAAGATGTGTAGGCATGAACTTCGTAAGATGAAAAAGATGAGTACTTTAGACACATGTGCAAAGACCCCAAGATAGGAGGGAGCATGATACAGCCAGAGAAAAGAAAGTCAGCCATGCAGCTGCATGAGAAAGAACATGGAAATATATGAGATGAGACTGGTGTGTGTGTTTGGGGGTGGGAGGAAGGCGAGCAAAAACCAGATCTTGTAGGAACATGTAAAAAATGTTATTTATTTTGCGTTACATGCTGAGCATCAGACCCTTTTGAAGTATTCTAAACGGGAGAGTGAGACAATCAGATTTGTCTTACAAGTAGTAGGGAAATGTAGGGAATGAATTAGAAGTGGGCAAGAGCAAAGACATGGTGACTATTAGGGGCTAGTGCAGTGGGAAAGAAATGAGGTGATAGAAAAGGTGAGGCATGGAGGTGGAAAGATGTAGATAAATTCTAGAAAAAATGTTAAAAACCAGAAGCACTTGGAGAAATGGATTGCAAATGGAAGTGAGGAAAAGGCAGAAGGACTACATAAAAAGACTTGTTGAGAATCATGTGCGGATATTCCTTAGTATTAATATTATCAAAAACACTCATCACAAGAAAAACATGTACTGTTATGATGATGGATGTTAACTTGACTTATTGTGATGATCATTTCACAATGTGTCATATACAGAATCATTATGTTGTACACCTGACACTAATACAATGTTAGGTCAACTATATTTCAATAAAAATAAAGTCTAGCTCTGGCCAGTGCAGCTCAGGTGGTTGGGCATTGTCCAGGTGCACTGAAGGTTGCTGGTTTGATTCCTGTTCAGTGCACATGCCTGGGTCCCGCTAGGAGGCATGCAGGAGGTAGCTGATTGATGCTTTGCTCTCACATCCACGATATTTCTCTCTTCTCCCTTCCTCCTTCTCTAAAAACCAAAAAACTATTCTTTTTTAAAAGTCTACTAAGTAAAACAAAAAAAAATCACATTATTCTCTCTCATATACATGGAATTAATCCTGAGAAGATCAGAAAATATATCATGGAATATGCTTCACATGACTTCCTAAATATAACGGCTTATGATTCAAAGCAGTTTATCTAAAAAATACTCTAAAATTACTGAGGTTAAAGTTGATTAATTGTTAAGCAAGCCATTTAAAGGCTACTCTTAAGTTTCCAGGTAGTTTTTAAGATATAATATGATAATTTCCATTTTGTTTCATTTTTCTATCCTGTTATATAAACCAAGAGTAGCCCACACATAGATGCACATAGAAACACCCAAATATGTAGATTAATCACATACAGAGGTAATTTCATGGTGGTTGCTTTTTGTGTACCTTCTTTTTGGTTTTACTTAACCTTCTTATTTGTTTACCCAAATTTTAAGAATATAAATATGCTTGAATGGAGTATAATACTCTGCTGCTTGTCAGTGTTCAGGAAATGGACTGTATGCTTTCAGAGTGGGAAAATAGACACATCTGTGGGGTAACAAAGACACACACATTAAAAATTCTATGCCTTGTCTAGACATAATCAAACCCGTTTCATAGTAGATATTAAATGTTTCCAATTAAAGTAATTTAAGAAGATTGGTGTGTGTGTTTTTAAAATTCAAGAATGGTAGCAAAATGTTAACATTCAAAAATCAAAATTCTTATTTTCCCCAGGCTCCACTTTGGTATCCATGGTAACCAGACTACTTACTGGCCTGAGTCTGCTAATTGAATATATATTTAAAAATATATATAATCCTATATAATAAAAGGCTAATATGCAAATAGACCAAATGGTGGAACAACCAAACAACCAGTCACTATGCTGTGCACTGACTATCAGGGGACATGTGCGGAACATGGTGGGCATTGGCCGTGGAAGGATAGTGGAGCAGGTGAGCGGGGGCACCAGACCAAGGCGGGGCACCGGTCACTGTCATTGGGGCGAGCCTCTGGTGGTTACTGAAAATTCTTTGGCACCATGGTCCTACCCAGCACTTCCACCTGCTGCTGGTGCCGTCCCCATTCATACCCGCTGCCAGTGCTGGAGCCATCGCTTGCACCCACTGCCAGTGCCGGAGCTGCTGTTCACACCCACTGCTGGTGCTCTGCGCCGGTCCCGATTGCTTGGCACCATCAGTGGGTGTGAGCGGTGGCTGCCAGCCCTGATAGCCCCTGAGGGCTTCTCCACCTTCCCTGCTCCTGAGGGGCAATTGGGGCACCAGCCCCACTCTCACCCACTGCTGGCACCAGCCCCAATTGCTCCGCACCATCAGCAGGTATGAGCGGGGCCGGTGCCATCAGCGCATGGGAGCAGCAGCAGCAGGAGTGGGGCTGCTGGCAGACAGGGGACTGGGGCCGCAGCTGGAGGGGCTGGGTGGGGGCACGGAGCATGGGCTGAGACTGACCCCTGTGACTACTGCAGCCTCGCGGCCCACAGTTCCTTTCAAGATGCATGAATTCGTGCACTGGGCCCCTAGTGTACTTATATGAGAATATATACTATGCCTGGCCAGTATGCTTCAGTGGTTGGGCATAAACTTATGAACCAGGAGGTGACCATTTGATTTTCTGTCAGGGCACAAGCCCAGGTTATGGGCCTGTAGGGGGTGTGCAGGAGGCAGCCAATCAATGTTTCTCTCTCTTTGATGTTTCTATCTCTCTATCCTTCTCCCTTCCTCTTTCTAAAATCAATAAAAAATATATTTTCTTAAAAAAGAATATATACTACACATAAGAGAAATATTAACAGAGAGAACAGATATTTCCTTAAGTAGTATGCTATCTAATCTATTCTTTCTTCTCTATACTCCCCCTTATGTCTCATCTTTCTCATAGTCCCCTAACCAAAAATGATTGATCTTTTTCAGGTGGCTTTGACATTTCCAAGGAACGCTTCAGTAGGCATGATGGACTGGAAAGAGAACGTAAACTGCTTCTCACAAAAGGGCATAGGCCACAGAATTTGACGTATTATTATGTCACTTGCCAAAAGTGGATAAATTGCATGACTCCCCTCCCATTAAACAGGGTAGCCACCCTCCCTTTTATCTCAGCTAAAGTACTGCTACCTGAAAGCATTTATCAGAAGATAGGACACACAGAAAGGCAAAGATGACTCCACAGAATAGATCTCTGTCTGCCTCCATTCACAGAGGCTAGTTAGAAATTAGAAATTAATCTTACTACAGGAGTTTTTTCCGGCTCACGCCTTCAATTTGTTCTCATTGCTTCAACTCTGTCTCACTGCAACTTCTTTTCATACTTATACAAGCACACATCCTTATAGGCCCTCCTTAACTTTATATTTTCTTGATCTCAACCCATTAAAAAAAATCAAGCAATTATTTTTTCAGTGATCTATTTAGACAGAAACCAATGTAGAAAATGGCAAAAAGAAAGATTCAAGAGGATTGAGAGAAAAAAGTGAAATGAAAAGCAAGCTTGAGGCAAATGGTGCAGAATTGTAATTCACCTGGAGGATTATTCATTTCAAAGCTCCGGTGCATTTTCTAAGACTGTCTCATAGAGTTTCTTTCCTTCTGCCACAATATTAGAGTTAGATGTGGCTCTATCATAGAAGCTGATGACTCAGAAGATTAGTTTGTTTATATACAGTTTGATCAGAGGAATCTTTTACAGAGGCACATCTTTGTTTTCATCTGAACTCATTATTATTTCATCAGTCCCAATTGGCATCATATAACCTTCTGATAGAAATTCATTGGGTGTAAAGGAAGTAGCTATCTCACTTCACAATTTTGCACAAATTTGTGCAAGTACTTTGGTTTTTACTGTTTAGTTATTTTAACTCCCCAAATCCATTAATGGTTTAAAATTTTACTCCGTCTCTTAGGTTAAGCTAGATTATGTGTTATAGTAAACAATCCCAAAATGTCAGTGGCCTAAAATTAATACAGGTTTATTTATTGCTCATGGAACATGTTTAGAGCTCATTTTCAGGGACTCAGGTTGATGGAGGTTCACCATGGTAAGGTGCTACCACTGCAACAAGTAGTTTGGGGGTTTGGTCTAGCAGGGTAAAGGAGGGCTAGAGAACTGAGCACTCACATTAAATGGTTATCCTCAAAGTCATCATTGTACTCTTGCTCATATCTCAAAGATTTTAAGCCAAGATAGAGAAGTATAATCCTCCATGTTCTTAGAATTAAAGGAGATCTGAGGGTGGCTTCCGTGATTCCTGTTCCCTCATGTTCATGCCCTGTATGCATCCCACCCCTGCTCCTTTAGTTTGCATGGGACCTGTATAGTAGTTTGGTAGTATTGTCATAACAAAATACATAGAGTGGGTGGCTTTAACAAATTAATTTATTTTATAGTACTGGAGGCTAAAGTCTGAGATTAAAGTGTTGATCAAAGGTTGATTTCTTCTGAGGCCTCTCTCCTTTTGTTGTAGATGGTTGTCTTCTGTCTGTCTTTACATAGTCTTTCCTCTGTATGTGTCTAATCTCTTCTTATAAGAACCTCAATCATATTGGATTAGGGTCCAACCTAATGACATCATTTAATTACCTTTTAAAGGTCCTATCTCCAAATTTAGTCACATTCTGAGTTATTGGGGGTTCAAAATTCAACATATGAATTTGGTGGGGGTGGTGGGAGGAGGGAGGATACAATTCAGCCCATAACAACCTGTGACTTGCTTCTCACCACCAGAATATGGCAAGGGTGAAGGGATATGATTAAGGTCTCAAATTAGTTGATTTTGAGCTGATCAAAAGGAAAGTTCCCCTGAATGGGGCTGAGCCAACCAGACCTAAGCCCTTTAAAGGGGGACTGACTGGGCCCCCACCAGAATATGGCAAGGGTGAAGGGATATGATTAAGGTCTCAAATTAGTTGATTTTGAGCTGATCAAAAGTAAGTTCCCCTGAATGGGCTGAGCCAACCAGACCTAAGCCCTTTAAAGGGGGGCTGACTGGGCTTTTTCTTGGGAGAGAACCTCTCCTTATGGGCTTCGTGAAGTAAGCGGCCACACTGGAGAAGTACTTTTAACAAGAATGTATGTAGTTGGCCTCTAGACCAGGGCACATCCTCCAGCCAATAGCAAAACACTAGGGCCCTCAGCCATACAGCTGCAAGGACACAAATTCTGCCAACAACGTAATTAAGTTTGGAAATGGATTCTACCTCCACCCTCCATAGCCTCCAGATGAGAAAACAGCCCAGCCAGCACCTCTAATATAGCCTTGTAACATCCTGAACAGAGGACCCTGCATTCAGAATCCTAATCCATGGAAACTGTTAGATAATAAAGGTGTATTTTTAAATATGTGTTATCATTAAATCTGTGATAAGTTGTATTCAACATTAGAAATTAATGCACAGTTCTAGTGACTTCATTACCATTTGGGGTGTAGCAATCTGGAAACTTGGAAATGTGACCTCAGACACAGATTCACCAATCTTATAAACACTTTTAAGAAAAGGGTGTGTGTGTGTGTGTGTGTGTGTGTGTCTGTGTGTGTGTGTTTAATAAACTCATTCCTATTTCCTGTGATGTCTCTACCATTGTTTTCTCTTTGCCTCATTTTCTTCTCCTTATGTTCATTAGCTTTTTGTGTGTGAGTGTTCATCCATGTGTTTTAAACAAAGCAGAGAATCTCTTCTTAAATAAACCCCATCACTAGATTGCCATGTAGCATTCAGTAAGTGACTCTTGCTCTCCCTGCTTTTCCATACAGCTAATGGAAGCTGCCAAACAAGGCTAGTTTGGTTTTTGTAAAGGATTAGCTTTCAGAAATGACATCTTGCTAACTAACTGCCATTTCAAGAGGTAACAAAATCTACTATTCAGTGGGTCTGATAGAGGCTCCAAGGAACTAACTCCTTGCAAAGGGTTTAGACAAATAATAAAATCATACCACAATTGATGCTTTGGGGAAATACAAAACTGGAGAGTTTAATCTATTATTTCTAGTTTTTATCAAAATCATTTTAGATTCTTTTAAACCTCTGCCTGGCATAATACATGACCAAATATATTTGTTAAATAAATGAATGGGCTTAAAAAAGTAGTCATTCACTTATATAACAAACAATTTAGAATGCCTACTATGTGTGATGAGAAAATTGGGGGGGGGGGGCGAGGAGATAAGACTAGAAAGAAAATCAGAAAAGTTTAACAAAGGAGGACAAAAAATTTTCTTTAAAATAGAAAATTGGCCATTGAAACTTAAGTGGGAAAAGGGGGTGGGAAAGAAGGAAAAATGATTCAATGCAGAGAACACCACAGGAGCAAAAAAAAAATCCAATGTGTGTAAATGACTCATTTGACCTGAGATTGGGAATAGTTTGATATGTTGGAAGAACTGTCTGGAATAAGCCAGTTCAAAACTGTCTGAAAGAAGATTGGTTCATATCTATTTAATTGCATGCTCTATCTTAAAAAGTATTCATGTTGTAATGCTTTCTAATAAGAATGAACTCTTCACAACTCAGGGCAATGAATATTCAATTAAATTGAACATATATTGAAGTCTTGGTTTATAATGAAATGGTGCTAGGCACCAAAGGGGACACAGTGAATAAAACATTGTTTCTGTCCTTGAGAAGATAATTTTTGAACAAGAAAGTTGAAATTTGGAACCAAATCAATCAATCCAATCAATTGTCATTTTAGAATTGTTTAATAGACATTGATCATGAAAAGCACAACATCCCGTATCTCTACCCTTTAAGGAAAGACTTGATTTCTTAACATCCAATCATTCAGGGTTATCACCTCGAACAAGGCATCAATAACCATCTTCATCTGCAGCTGTATCCCAATAGTATGGTTGGTGGGATTTGTGTCAGTAAGTTCTTGGTAGCTAAATTATAACACTCACAATTATAAAATATCCTCTTATATTTAAATATTTCATATGTAATTTCAAATAAAAGGAAAAGGGAGGCTAGATTTCTCTTTGTAATATACATGCTATTTATGGATTGTATTATACATAAAAATACAACATCCTCAGTAATTTTCTGAGTCCTACAGAGAAGTACATGCTTTGAGAACTCGACAAAGGGAGAAGAACAGAGCTTGGCAAGGAAAGTTAACAGAAGTCATACCTCATCAGTGGGAGTTAAAATAATACAATTTACATGATTCTAGGAAACGGGGTTTCTAAGCAGCCACCAATAACACTGAGTATATTAGTCGGCCTGCCAGCCCCCTAGTGAACTATCAGTTAGTAGATGAAAGAAAACACTGCCTCAAAGTAACTTAAAATTGCTGTGTGGGCAGGATGGTGAATGATCACCACAGATTGCTGCCCCCACGCCTCACAATGGGACTTTATAAAATGCAGCTCCGGTAAAAATATGCCTTATTTTTAAAAAATGCTTGGCCATGGGGAGGTTTTAGTACTCATGGAATACAGATCCTATGTGCCTGCTCACTCTCATCTATCTGTTGGACAGAGTTTGAGGCAAAATTGATCAGCTCACCAAAAGGTATGTGTAAGGGAAGAGGAAAGTAGTACACAAGGAACTGATAATCTTATTTTGTGACGTTCAGTTGAAGGAACTGGGCATTATCTGAGAAGTGGAGTTTGAAGGTCCATTGGATCAGTTCTTTGTGGCTAAGCCTATTTCTATTTAAGGGTGCTAGCCTGGCTGTCCTTCATTCAACCCATATTATTCAAATATCTAATATGTGGCAGGCACCTAGGATACCTAGGATAGAACAGTGAATGAGATGGAAATAGTCTCATACCTTGCAGATCATCAAGTCTTATTGTAAGACAGAATGAAAATATGGTACTTTAAATTCTCCCATAACCCAGAACAAGAAACAGATTTCATAAGACCTCACAGGAGCTGCTTACCTAGAAGTAAGGGTCATAGAGGATTCCTGAAAGAAGAAAGTTGAACCTGGAACCGGCAAGATCAGTAAGCATTACTGTAATGGAGAGATGGTGGATGGAAGGACAAAGAAGGACAGGTTATGTCAGGGATTGAAAATGCATATGCAAAGACCAAGAAGTGGGACTGCATGGGGCATTCAAACACTGAAAGACCTTTAGTGTAGTTGGAGCAGGGATTGTTTGTGTTTCCAGGGAGGGGCAGGAGAGGAAGGAGGTAGTATCCAGAGATTAAGCAGTCAAGATAAGCAAGGTCCACATATGAAGAGCCTTGCACAGCTATAATAAATTAGGACATTTTCTGTGGAAGACACTAAAGGATTTTAGCAGAAGAATGGAATAATTCCTTGGAAGGTAGTATATAGTACAATGGTTGTACCAAAAAAAGCCCTATTATCTGACCTCTAGGGTTCAACTTCCACCTCTGGCACTTATTAACTGTGTGTCTTATGACTAGTTATTTAACCTCTGGCACCCCAAAATCACTAAAAAACCTTCATTGAAAGGCATAACTTTTTTTATTATCTGGATGAAAACCAACAGACTTAATTCCTTTCTTCTTAAATTTTAACCACTAATTAATTCCAAGAGGTGACAGGTGACATGTTTCCATTATTTTGCATCCAGGATAGTTCTGTGCCTTGACTCACACCACTTTCTTGGTAAGACCTTACAAGCATTTCTCAGGAGTGTTCTCTGAATCAGGTATATCTGACAAGGTGCCATCTTGACATTAAGAAAAACCAGGGTTTCCAAATGCATGAGAAAAAGGAGGTGGTGTCCAGAGATGAAGCTGTCACAAAAGCTGTCTTTATTTCTTGCCAAAGAAATAAAACCTGAAGCAATCAAGCTTCTAGATAAGTGGTTCTCAACCTGTGGGTCGTGACCCCTTTGGCAGTCGAACGACCCTATCACAGGGGTCGCCTAAGACCATCCTGCATATCAGATATTTACATTACGATTCATAACAGTAACAACATTACAGTTATGAAGTAGCAACGAAAATAATTTTATGGTTGGGTCACAACATGAGGAACTGTATTTAAAGGGCCAGAAGGTTGAGAACCACTGCTTTAGATCTAACTACCTATTTACAGGACTAAGTAATATTTGTAGGGCATTAAAATCTAGACTGTGGGAAAGTCTATAAATTAATGATCCCATTTCGTCACCAAATAGGTTTGTAAGAAAAAAAAAGGAAGGAAAATCTATAGATTAAAATAATCTTAAAAGATATCTCAACCAATTCAATGTGCTTCTATGGATTGTGATTTAAACAAACAAACTGCTGAAAAAATTTTGAACACTGAAAACTTACTTGATTATATTAAGGAATTATCAATGAAAGGGCTATGAAAATGAGATTGTTGTTATATTTTAAGACTTCTTTTATAGTTTAGAGATTCAGTACTTACTGAATTACTTATGAATCAAATGATACATGGATTGTCTTCAAAATATCTAGTGGTGATGGAGTTATAGATTCACAAGATTGGTCATAAGTTAATAATTGTCAAATTAGTGTGATGAGTATGTGGGAGTTTATTATTCTCTTCACTTTTGTTTATATTTGAATTTTTCTGTAATAAAAAGCTAAAACATTTCCCAAAATATAAAATTGCCATAAAATAATTGGAAACTCATTCAAAAGTAATGTCTTTCTCAAAGAACTTTGCAAAACCAAGAGGATTATTAAGCCTTTTGCAATAATCTACACTAATAAAAGAGAAACACGGTAATTGGCGTACGACCGCTACCCTTTTCATTGGCTAATCAGTGAGTATATGCAAATTAACTGTCAGCCAAGATGGCGGCCGGCAGCCAGGCACTGAAGCGAGCACGAGGCTTGCTTGCTGCAGACTCCAACGTTCCCCGCCTCACTTGCCAGCCTCTCAGTTGCAACTCTAAGCAACTATATACTATGTTGCAAATAAGAAGCTAAACAAAACCCCAGAAAAGGGCTTCCATTCAGCCGGGCTCGGACCGCAACATTGTATCTATGTTTTCAGCAGCAAGGCCCCAGAGCTAAAGCTGGCCCAAAAAAAAAAAAAAAAA
>NW_005355237.1:255492-287265 GCF_000412655.1 Myotis brandtii | reverse complement strand
GCCCTGCTCTGAGCCTGACCAGGGGCTGCACCTAGGGATTGGGCCTGCCCTCTGCCACCCGGGAGCAGGCCTAAGCCAGCAGGTCGTTATCTCCCGAGGGGTCCCAGACTGCGAGAGGGCACAGGCCGGGCTGGGGGAACCCCCTCCCCCCGCCCCCCTAGTGCACAAATTTTTGTGCACCGGGCCTCTAGTCCTATATAATAAAACCCTAATATGCAAATCAACTGAATGGAGGAACAACCAGTCGCTATGATTCGCACTGACCACCAGGGGCAAACACTCAATGCAGGAGCTGCCCCCTCATGGTCAGTGTGCTCCCACAGGGGTAGCGCTGCTCAGCCAGAAGCTGGGCTCACAGCTGGTGAGAACAGCGGCAGTGGTGGGAGCCTCTCTCAACTCCATGGCAGTGCTAAGGACCCCTCGGGGGATGTCCGACTGCCGGCTTAGGCCCGCTCCCTGTGGACATCCCCTAAGGGATCCTGGACTGCGAGAGGGTGCAGGCCGGGCTGAGGGGACCCTTCCCTTCACCCCCAGTGCACAAATGCCATGCACCAGGCTTCTAGTAAGTAATAATGGAGGAATTTTAGGAGTCTGAACAGATGGAAAATAATTGGGCACAGGCAAGAGTAGCACTGCCTTCACCTTGGAATTTGTCAGAAATACCCACCCCAAAAACTTTTGCATCTGAATCTGTATTTTAACAACCTCCCCTCTGACTGATGTGCACATTAAACTGTGGGGGTCAGTTGGCTACAGGTCAGGGAGAACTCTATGTCATTGCTGTAAGCTAAAGACACAGTGTAGAAGAGGAAAAAAGCTATTCATATAGAAATGTATAATTTTCATTATATGCTATTTCATTTATTTATTCAACATATATTTATTGAATACATGTCATGTGTAGAAAACTGTTTTATGAGCTGAGGATACTGCAGAAAATAAACAAAAATATCTTACCTCATGGAATTTACTCTAACAGTAACTAGCTATCTCATACTGAGTGCTTGATAGGTACTAAAAATTGGTCTAAGCCCTTTGTATGTATAGTTCACAAGAAAAAAAAAGTTAGTGGTAGAAGAAAATGTTAACAAATTATCTAATCAAACATGATACTAAACATTGAACATGTCAACCTAACCTTTCAAGCAGAGCTATTATTTCTAATCAATCACACATTGTCCCTCTTCCCATAAACTTATAATAATTAATTGCCCAGGACACCTTGACTTCCACATGTTACACTCATGATGTTCTATCATTCCTATTCCCTTAACTCCTGGAGTCTTCACACGACCCAGTTTCACATGGAGCCACGCAGAAATGGATGGAAGAGAGCAGACATAGTTTGAGAATCTACCCTGTGCTAGGTACTTGATAAAAAGCACTCATTCAAACTCTCATAACAACACCACAAGTAAATATCTCTTTAATTTTACTGAAAAAAAATTACAATTCAGGTTAATTGATTTGTCCAAAGTCACAAAGCTTCCAAGACTTTAGCATCTCTAAAGTCAAAGTCCCATGGCTTTCCAACTTGATATGTATCAGAATCACCTCAAGAGCTTGTTAAAACACAGTCCCACAGACCACAGGCCCATCCCCAGGGTTGCTGATTCTGTAGGGCTGGGGCCTGAGAATTTGGACTTTTAATAAGACTCGCTGGGATGGTGAGGCTGCCACTCACACTTTGAGGGCAACTGCCTTAATACACATTTGACCTACTTCACAGAGTAAGTCTGCTCCCTTTGCCATGGTCCATCAAATATTTTAAGGTGGCCATTTTATTAGTTAGCCTAACACAAGAGTTATAACAAATGTGCTGTAAAATACAGAATGGCTCAAACAACAAAGGGGATTATTTCTAACTCATATGCTGGTCCAAGGCTAGTATTCCTGTCAGCAAGACAGGTACAGCCCTTTTCCAAGTGGACATTCAGGGACCCAGGCCAAAGAAGCCTCTGAAATCTTCAAAACTGTGGCCTCCAAGATCACTATATCCATCTCTTTCTAGCCATCAACAATGGAGAGAAAATGTGGAGGACCATGAATAGGAATTCTGTATGGATCAGGTCTGAAAGGGCTGCTATACATACATGATTATATGTACAGCAGCAAAGATAGTCTCCCCACTTTACACATAAGGGACAAAACAAAGGCTTTACTATTATGTGGCAAATTCATGGCAGAGCAGAGATTTGACCAAACTGTCTGACTCTAGATCCTATGGTCTTTCCATTAGACCAGGCCTGTAAAAGTGCTATGAAAGAGAAAATAACAAGATACAGGCCCTGTTCTAAAGAGCTTTCTGGATCATAAAACTAACATACATGAAGCAAACAAACAAAAGAGGCCTAAAATTATTTTTCAGTTCTTTTGTGATTACAGACTGAAACAGTCAGGGATGGCTGTTGGGAGAAGTTAGAACTTTTACTGTCCCTCAGTAAACCCAGAAAGAATGAAAAGAGAAATGAATACATTCTGGGAGCAGGGATTCCACTGTGTGGATATTTAGATGCAATTCTTCAACCATTAAATGTTGCTTTTATTCAGCTAGCATTTCTCCATCTGGTCCATTGGTCTATCATGAGGATCTGTCAAATGCCCTGCTGAAGTGCAGATAAATGTCAGCACAGATTTCACATTTTCCTTTATGTGAACCTGCTTCTCTAGACTTCCAGTGCTATGGGAACCCCATTGAGAACAAGAAAAGTCAACCATTCAGGTTAAGCTACTGAACAAACAAAGATGTGTTCCTCCAAGGCTGACTGCTTGTCAAAAGGAAGGTAAAAATGCTGCCTTGTCACAACTAGACAAGTGTGTGGTCTAGCACAGAAGACACATAGAGTTGAATTCAGTGGCACCTTGGATTCCCATACAAACTCTGTCACTGTCAGCCCAGACTCAGTGGACTCAATGTTACTCAACACAGAGATGGGCTGAGGAGAAGATCAGTCAGTATATTTCATTCATTCAATCAGCCAACATTTACCAGTTACCTCTTCACAAGCAGCTGCAGGTACTGAAGCTACAGAGCAGAATAAGTCAATAGTCTTCCTCTTGAGAATCTCATGTCAGAAGAGCAGGTGCAAAACAGACATTTATGATACAATGTAGAAAATGCTAAATCTAGGCACTGAGGAGAACATCATCAAACCTGCCTGGGAGATTCAGAAAAGCTTTCACTTGGGGGATAACATTTGAGCAGGTCTTCATCAAAGAGTATGAGTTCAACAATGGTTGGAGGGTGCATAGAGAGCTGTAAGGGCATTCCAGGCAGAGTAAGCAATAAGCAAAGAGGGAATTCTGCAAGGGACTAATCATATTCAAGGAAAAGTGAAAAGATTGTGTATCTAGAGTGGGTTGGAGAAGGGGGATGGGGTGGGAAGACTGTCAGGAAATGTTGTTAGACAGGAAGATTGTGCTGATACCATGTCAAATACAATGTCCAAGTGTTTATATTACATCCTGAAAGCAATGGAGAAACAATGGATATTTTTAAGGCTGAAATTATATATAAAGGTCATATTAACTTTGAAAATGAGATTCTCAAATGTTTGAGATAATTCGATATAACCAATCACTCATCAAGCTGATATAGAATAACACAAGCAATTGTCTGTTCTACCACTTATTATCTATGTCACCTTGTGCAATTAACATCTTCTGCAAGGCCTTTTATGTATAAATTGGGTATAACCTCATCTATGCCTTGATTTGAGTATGAATTCAGTAAATATTAGTTCTGGTAAGGTTTTTGTAAGTCTAAATCTACTATTCTAAGAATTCATGGACAATTACTTATTTTTTATTATTGATAACAATAACATTAATAATAATAAAGGTTATATTTATTGAGTACTTACCATATGCCTAATAACATTTACTTCATAAATATTTCAATTTTTGTGATATCTCTAAGGGATACATATTGTCATTGTCATTTTATAAATGAGAAAATAAGGTTCAGAAATCCTAAAAACTGTGTCTCAAGCAACAGAGCAAGTAGCTAGTGAATGAAGCCTGGACTAAAAACAAGCTCCTGTTCCATTCCCCAATATTGTTTCTTGGCTTAAATGACATGCTACCAAACTCTTGCAATTATCTGAGCCAAATACATTTTTGAAGCCATGGTTTAATTAGACAATAGGGACACTGGGCCATGCCTGCTAAAGCAAATGCTGCCCTTTCTTGTTGACTTGCTGTCACATGAACCAGTAAAGAGGTAAAGATTATTTACTATAGAAGTCTGTTCACACCTTATCCTTTCCTCTGATCCTTCTTACCAGCCATTTAGTGGGGCATTTATCTGCCTCCTCTTGGATGTTTTCCTCTTTCATGCAGAAAACACACAGCAAAGATCTGGCACTTTTTAAAATATATATATTTTTTTATTGATTTCAGAGAGGAAGGGAGAGAGAGAAAGAGATAGAAACATCAATGATGAGAGAATCATTGATTGGCTGCCTCCTGCACGCCCCCCACTGGGGATCGAGCCCGCAACCTGGGCATATGCCCTGACCGGGAATCGAACCAGTGACCTCCTGGTTCCTAGGTCGACGCTCTACCGCTGAGCTACACCTGGCTGGGCAGATCTGGCACTTTGACGATGCTGTCATTTGGGTGATTTATCTCACTTCTATTGGAACTTGACATTCAGACATGCATGAGAAAGTTTGTCCTTGCTCAGGGTGAGAGTAAGGAAGGAGATTATGCTAGGACACCATCACTGGGCCTTATTACTATACACCCTGAGTCTTTAGGATTCAGTATACTTGACTATCTAATTAAAATATTTTTTACAGTTTGGTATTTATTTCTTTTTAAAAAATATGTATTTTTATTGATTTCAGAGAGGAAGGGAGAGGAAGCGAGAGATAGAAACATCAATGATGAGAGAGAATCATTGATTGGCTGCCTCCTGCACACCTTCTAACTGGGGATTGAGCCCTCAACCTGGGCATGTGCCCTTGGCCAGAATCGAACCCAGGATGCTTCAGTCCACCAGCTGATGCTCTGTCTACTGAGCCAAACCAGCTAGAGCAGTCAGGTAATTATTTCTATTATCAAGGCCTTTTTATATGAATCCGCATAGAGGAAAAAGAATGAGGGGTGGGAGTAAGGCACTAAAATCCACTCTCTATCCATATAAATTAGTGTCAGAGAGATAGACCAAGAATTCAGACTTGTCTTCCAGGTGATATTTATTTGTCAAGTGTTGCACAGTGGTGAGGGGCGCACTGGGTATGGTGATTAAGGCACTGGTCTGGAGTCAGATGGAAATCACATTGGCCTCTTGCTTATTTATTTATTAGCTGTATAATCTGAAGGTGGTTATTTAACTTTTTATTTAAGTTCTAGCTTCCTCATTTATAAAAAAAAAAAGAAATAATATTTAATTTTCAGGGTTGTAAAAATTAAATAAGTTGGAGAGAGAATAGTCCTTCACCTTTTTTTATGACAAGATAAAGGTAATGCTTTAACAATGAGTAAGAAAAAGTAGTGTGTTGCTGTTTTATTAAATCATACTTCAGCAAAAATATGTTGAGTACTGATGTTTGAACATTTTTCTAGGCTCATATCATTTTGACGCCTAGCATAATCTACTAGTAAGTGTGTTGAGTATTTTAAAATTTCATATCTACTCACTTTTTAAATTTTTAGAAACAGAATACTGTGATTTTGACATCTTTCAAATGCTCAGTGGATTCTGGGATCAGTTGTTGAAAAAATATTAAAAGTCAGCACCTTCTGGTTACTTTGTGAGAAAAAGTAACTGACATAGGAGAAAATGTATGCTTGGTACTTAGCACTGAAATATGGAGGTCCGTGGTCAACATGTTTTTCCTATCTGCATGTGCAATGAGAATTTTGAAGACGGCTGAAAGATAGGAACAAATGGAAACTTATCTCTTCGTACCTCTTCCTTCCTTAAGATGGATCACGAGTCATTGCATGTACTTTGCCTGCCTGCTTTGTCCTTCCATTTCATTAAATGTTATTAGTATTTATATTAGTTATTAGTATTGCTACTGATAGAGCAATGACAACATCTGCACCTCATTTTCACTATTCAAAGAAGAATTATTTCCACTATATTTACATCTCACACTCTTGCAAGACTCAAATAGTAATATAAATATGAATGACTATGCACATAGTATAGTCTAATACAAATATGAGACATTAATAGATTACCCTTGTCTATTTATCTTAAACTGAGTTCACTGTGTCTCCCAGCACCATAAGGCACCTCAAAATTTTATACCTATTACTTTTTCCCCAAAAGGTTAAAAAACAAGTATTTATTCCTACGGAATAGGTTATCACTTATTTCCTTTGATCAAAGAAGTTAGCACAGAAAGTAGGTAAGGATGGTGGAAGCTTTGTGGTCCTCAGACAAGTATCCCATATTGTGCACAGCCTGGCTAAGCACAGGAACACCAGTAACATCTCCCACTGTAGCCAGTTTCTCCAGTGGGGGGAGCAGGGACCTGGCTGGAATGTCTGTAAGGAGGATTCTCCGAAAGGTCGGGGGCCTCTGAGGGGACCTTGCCAAAGGCAGCAGCCCCTACCTTGACTTTTCCGAACAAGTCCGATCCCCCAGGGTGTTTTGCTAGAATCTCTACGTTTAGCCTTTAAAGACCCCACCTTGTAATCATATACTTTCTCAAGGATGCTTACCTTGCTGATTGTATTTAGAGGTTAATTTTAGTCCAAGCTGTTATGACAATAAAAGCCAAAGGAGGCAGGCGAACAGGGCTACTTGGCAGTGATAGCCAAGTAGTGCCTTAGCCCTCTTTTTCACAGAAACGTGTGTTAGAGCAATCGTTCCTCTGTCGCTCAGGGTCTGCGGTTCAGCCCCGCACTCCAGCTCTCCCTTCACACGCTTCAGCAGTCTAACACAAGTGACTCTTGCTTCTCCAATGGGATTTAAGAAGAAAACTCCTGTTGCATTAAATATGAATCCAAATGTACTTGGATGAACAGATGAAATAAATAATCAAATATAGAGTATAAACCTCAAATCCACAATGGCTTAGTGGAAAACACAGGAGACTTGTCATAAGATCCTGTTACAGGCCCAGGCACCACCCCTGGATGACTGCATGACTGTGACCAAATGATGTGACCATACAACAATGCCCAGACCTTGGCAAATACTCAAAAAATACTACCTTTTAGCAGCATTGCTGCCATAGTCATTAGAAATTCTGAACCTCAGTTTCATCAGAGTGGAAAACAAGAGGGGAAATTTTTCTGCTGCACCCACTTCCCAGAACTTTTGCAAGGATCAAATAAAGTTATGCATATGAAAGCACCTTAAAAAAAAAATTAAATAAGTTATGTGAAGTGCCTGACATACAGGCACTATCCAATAAATGGAGGCATCTATCTTAATCTATAATAATAAAAGTATAATATGCTAATTAGACCAAACATCCTTCCAGACGTCCTTCTGGATGAAGCTGGGGCTGCGAGGGATCCAGGCAGCCACCACAGCTGCAAGGAAGGGATATAGGCAGCTGCCACAGCTGCGAAGGCCTACTCCTGCATGAATTTCGTGCATTGGGTCTCTAGTTATTAAATAATAATCATGTATCTTCTCTGACTGACTGCCCTGGTCTGATTTAACCAAAGACTGGGCAAGTCTCCATTTCACAAGCTGCTATGAAAACACAACTTAATGGTTTGAAAGCATTATTTATGAAAGAAAAATATAACATGAGTTATCCATTGTTTTTCTTTTGAATTATTTATCAAGGGCTTAGTAATAGGAATTCACATCAGTCAGAATAAAAGCTATGCCGTGCTTTAAAAAACTGAGTAGCTTGAGAAAACATGATTTCACAAATTTTGTTCTCACTTAATGATTTAATCACTAAAAATACATGTTAACAATCACCCTAAATAAGCGCTTGAAAGAAAAATACATATACTGCTTCTCACCACCCACCCAACAATCTGTAACTTGGCTTTCTGAAATTAAATGGTCATTTTTTTTAAAGGGGGGGGGGGGGGGGGGGGGAGGGGAGCCTCATTTTATAAACTGAAAGTAGGCACCATAATACAGATAGGATAATCCTTCCAAGATGCCCAGGATAATCTCCTCAGGAGAAAAAAACATCAGGGAACCAGTGAACAGACTTATTTCAAATCTAGCTTTCAGCCATCCACCATTACTCCTATTAAACAGAAGGTAATTAAGCCCAGAAATATTAAATCCTTTGCGTAAGGTCATGCAACTAAAGAGGAAACTCTAAACAAAGCTTCACCTACACTCTCGAATGCTGCTGCTTTTATCAGCCCTACAAGGGGGCTGCATCTAGGAGCATTTCTCACCTAACTGGTGAAGGAGATTTAAGTAGGAAGGACCCTATCTATCAACTTACAATTCCTACAAATTCCATCATCATACTCTTAGAGAACTGTATAGAATCGAAGAGTCCTTAAGAAGGGAATTGTGACAGAAACGATTAACTGACCATTTCATGACCCTCACCATGAAAGCACCGAGTTTGTTCAGAGGGTGGTGGCAAGTACTCAATGACAGGTGGGCATACAGTGAAGCTCATTTGCATGGCTGTTTCTAAGGCCTTAGGAGGGGCCCTAGCAAGTTGTTGTTCCTTCACTTAAGGAACTTTTTGGCTTTATGAAAGCTGGATCCCTCTCTGTGCTAAGGGATGGTTGGCCTTTGCCCTACATTCTAGAAATGAATAATGCTTGGTAAAAGCCAGCCAGAGAAAAGTTTTCTTCACCTGACCTTTGGTCTGGAGAAAGTCTTCTGGAAGCTTCTAGAAATAACATTGGTCCAGGATAAGATAAGGACCCACATAATGCAAAGCATTTTCAGCACAGTTCACCTCAGCATCTCTTCTTCTTTTGTTTTAGACCATAGATGTGACCACAATTTGTGTGTTGCCCATTCACCTGCTGATGGATCTTTGGGTGTTCTCTAGTTTATGGTTATTATGAATAGAGCTGCTATAAACAAGTCAGTGTGTGTCCACATGTCTTCATTTCTCTTGGGTAAATGCTTTGGAGTAGAATTATTGGATCCTATGGTAAATTTATGTTTAACTGTGTGATAAACTACCAAACTCTTTTCTGAAGTGGTTGTACAAGTTTGCATCACCAACAGCAATGTATGAGAGTTATAATTCCTCCATATTTTTATCAATACTTGATTTTGTCCTTGTTTTTTACTTTAGTATTCTAGAGTGGTGGTGGTAATTCATCATGGTGTTAATTAGCATTCACCTAATAACTAATAATGTTGAGCATTTTTTCACATATTTATTTGACACTCCTATATCTCCCTTTGTAAAATGTCTAAATTTTCAGGTATTACTGTTTGTATTGAGTTGTAAAAAATGTTTATATAGTGTTATTACAAATCCTTTATCAGATATTTGTTATGTAAATATTTTCTCTCAGTATGTGGTTTGCCTTTTCAGACTCTTAACAGTATCTTTTGAAAGTCAAAGTTTTAATTTTTAAGAAGTCCAATGCAACATTTTTAAAAAATGTCCTCTGCTTTTAATATCCTATCTAAGAAATAATTGCTTAACCCAAAGATATAAGCTTTTCTCCTTTGGTTTCTCCTAGAAATATTATAATTTTAGGTGTTATATTTACACTTAAAAATAAAGGGTTGAGGTTTATTGATTTGCACATGGTTATCTAATTTATCTGGCATCATTTGTTGTGTCTTTTCAACAAATCCATGAATTACCTCGGTATCTTTGGCAAAAGTTATTGCCAGAGATAAAGGAGGTGGGAGGAGGTAAAGGCGGGTAAAGGGGGGATAAATGATGATGGAGGGAGACTTGACTTGGGGTGGTAAACACACAATACAATGTATAGATGATATATTTTAGAATTGTATTCCTGAAACCTATATAATTTTATTAATCAATGTCAGCCCTATATAGTCAATAAATTAAAAGAAAAAATAATTGCGCTTATATGTTTTTCTCTATTTCTGGACTCTATTCTGTTCCACTGACCTCCATGTCTAGCATATGTAACATCACACTGTTTTGTTTGTTCTACCTTTATAATATATTTTGAGATCAAAAGTTAGTATATGACCTCCAACTTTGTTTTTCTTTTTCAAAGTATTTTTGGCTAGTGTAGGCTTTCCCTTTACCTTTGCATATGAATTTTAAACTCAGCTTGTCAATTTACAAAGAAAGCCTGCTGAGATTTTGATTGGGACTGCATTGAATCTGCAGATGAATTAAGATATAATTGACATCTTATAAATATTATCTTTTAATCCATTAACATGATATTTCCCACCTTGAATTTCTCTCAGCAATATTTCATGGTTTTCAGTATGGAGAACTTATACATATGTCACTAATTTTATTCCAATTATTAATTATTTAATCTACAGTAAATAGTATTTTTATTTGAATTTCCACGTGTTTGCTGTTAGTATATAAACGTACAGTTGATCTTTATACATTGATCACATATCCTGTGAATGTGCTAAATCTAGTTATTAATTCTAGTAGCATTTTTGTAGTTTCCTTCAGATTTTCAGCAAAGATCATCATTATCATCTATGAATAAAGACTGTTCTTATTTTACTTCTTGTATTGCCTTAATGCACTGGCTAAAACCACTATCAAAGTTAAATACAAGTGGTGAAAGAGGATATCCTGGTCTCATAGGAGAAAGAGTTGGGTCTTTCATTAGGATGTTGGCTATAAGTTTTTCATAGATTCCGGTTTTATGGGTAAAAGAAAAAATCTTTACTTACATAGCTTTCTGGGAGTGTTTTTATTTGTTTTGTTTGTTTGTTTAGTTAATGGCTTTTCAATGTTGTCAAAGTTCTTTTTTACATTTTTGGGGGATGACCCAATGGATTTTACTTTTTTTGCCTTTCATTATACTCACTTGCAATGACTGATTTTAAATGCTAAATGAACCATGAATTTTGGAAGAAATCTCACTTGGTCAAGAAGTATTATCCTTTGTATACATTGGTGAATTAAATATATTCACTAAAATTATATTGAAGAGTTTGGCATCTACTCTCATTAGGGTTGTTGTTTTAACAACATATTTGGTTTTAGTATCAATTATAATGCTGGCCTCATTGAATAAAATGAGATTTTTTTTTTCTATTTTTTGCAAGTTTGTATAAAATTTATATTTTTCAGCAAAGCAATCTGCACTTGAGGTTTTCTTTTTAGAAAGAAAATTTAAACTAAAATTTTAATTTCTTTAATAAATTTTAGACTATTTATTTCTCCTTCAATGAATTTTGATAGAACGTACCTTTCAAAGAATTTGTCCATTTCATCCAACTTAGTGAACGTATTAGCATAAAGCTTTTCATATCATTCTCTTATTACCCTATTAAAATCTCTAGAGTATGTAGAGTATCATCTCATTCATAATACTGATACTTGTCTTTTCCCTTCTTTTCTTCATAAATCTTTCTAAGGAGTTATCAATTTTATTGATCTTCTCCAAAATACTAGCTTTGGTTTCATTAATATCCATTTTTTTTATTTCACTAATTTCTGCTCTAATATTTATGGGTTTACAATAAAAATTTCAAACGTGGGCTGCAATAAAAAATTTTTTTAAGAAACTAAAAATGTTTGCCAATGATGCATCTGATAAGGGGTTAATATCCAAAACTTTTAAAGAACTCATACCACTCAACACCAAGAAAACAAACAATCCAATTAAGAAATGGGCAGAGGACTTAAATAGACATTTCTCCAAAGAGGACATTCAGATGGCCAATAGATATATGAAAAGATGCTCAATGTCACTAATCATCAGAGAAATGGAAATAAGAACCACAATGAGGTATCACCTCACACATGTCAGGAATGCTATCATCAATAAATCACAAACAAATAAGTGTTGCAGGGGATGCAGAGAAAAGAGAACCCTCCTGCACTGTTGGTAGGAATGCAGATTGGTGCAGCCATTATGGAAAACAGTATGGAGATCCCTCAAAAAATAAAAAATGGGCCCAGCCTGTGTAGCCCAGTGCTTGAGTATCAACTTATGAACCAGGAAGTCACAGTTCAATTCTTAGGGCATATGCTGGGTTGAGAGCTCAATCCCCAGAATGGGGCATGCTGGAGACAACCGATCAATGATTCTCATCACTGGTGTTTCTCTCTCCCTCTTTCTTTCCTCTCTGAAATTAATAATATATTTTTTAATTAAGAATGGAACTACCAATAAGATACAGATAAAATTTTACAAACTTTCAAAGGGATGGAGCAAAAATTTTAGACAGAAGGACAAAGAATGAGAAGTTTAGGTTTCTCAGAGAAGAAAGGAAAGCTGTTGCAGGAGGAAAATGTGAAAAGCAATTAAAAGACAGGGAACAGCAAGTAGTAGAATAGCTCAAGTGGAGGGTAAGTCACTAGCAGGAAATTGTTTTAATGGTGTGAGGCCTGTCACTAAAACTCTTAATACCAACAACAAAATAACCAAGATGCTTCCATCTCTTGAAAATCTAGCATGCTAAAAAATTAACAGATAGAAGAGAATTTTTAACTAATACTCTTTTCAAGGACCTTTAAGTAGAGAAAAAGGCAATAAAGCAGCTATGATTTAAGTAAGGATGTTAAAAACAAAAACCTTAATGTTGTAAGACTGAGACTATATGAAATACATAGCCTAGTGGTGAGTGAGGTTATGAAGAAAGAGCTATACACATAAAAGGGAAAATGAAAGAAAGGTGATAAGTAGGAGGTCTGAACTAGAAGGCAGACACCACCTCCAGCATATTTGCCAGAAATATCAGATAAAAGAGAATTACTGTCCACTCATGTCGGAGTGCAAAGGAGCTGGGAAGCCTATGATATGACTGTTTAACATATGCCTTATATCTATCAGAAGTGACTATTAGAAAAAGGAGAAAACAGCAGGATAAAAAAATATTCCAGTATCAGGGAATAAATTATTCCCCAGGGAGGAAAAAAAATCAAATAATTATGGGTAAACAAATCTATCTTAGGAGAATCACAAGAGCATGTGTAACTTAAGTCAAGTAAAAAGTCTAAATAATGGCCCTAACCTGTTTGGCTCAGTGGATAGAGCATCAGCCTGCGGACTCAAGGGTCCCAGGTTCGATTCTAGTCAAGGGCATGTACCTTGGTTGTGGGCACATCCCCCGTAGGGAGTGTGCAGGAGGCAGCTGATCGATGTTTCTAACTCTTTATCCCTCTCCCTTCCTCTCTGTAAAAAATCAAATATATATAAATAATGGACACTCAGATTTCCAGGTGCTTTCTGGTTATTGCCACAGAGCTGATTCCTGAACTGAAAGCACTAATAACAGGGGTTGGCACAAAGTAGGTGCTAATAAGTATTGCAAGAAGGAGAAGTGTGTGTGTGTGTGTGTGTGTGTGTGTGTGTGTGTGTGTGCGTTTTAGGTATTGACTGCATGGTCTCTTTTCTATTTTGATTACATTGGGAAGGTTTTTTTCTATAAGGCAACTCGAGCAGTTTTGTTTTTATACATACACCACTCACACAGACACACACAGCATATTTTGCTGGGGGTGCTGCTGCTACTGAACAGGGGGATAATGACAAGCAGAGCATACAATGACTCATAAACACTGTCTAATGGGATCACCTCTCGGGAAATTGAAAACAATCTAATGAAGGTGCCTGTTAAACACAGTCCAGGCACCTCCAGGGTGGCATGATGCCCAGAGTCTCCATTACCAGAAAACATCAATTCTCAGGGAGCAGGGGAAGCAGAGGGTCTGGTTAACAAGGTCAGCTGGTTTTCTCCTCTCATGTCAAATGCCTTCTCTTAAACATGGGTGTTTCTGAACCTTCAGGGGAGCCATTAGAGGATAACAAGTATAAATCAGCAAGGAAAGCTGTTATTGCCCTTTTCTGAAGACTAAATCAAACAGGAATAAACAAACACACACAAAGAATTCCAGACACACAGGCATGTAGTCTGTGCATCGATAAGTTACTCAAAGATATCCGTCCAGAGAAAGCCACGTGAGGGGTCTTAATTCTCCCCTGCCATCTAGTTCTAACATAAGACTGTCTCTTTTTGTATTTAATTTTATAAATACCTTCTTATCTTGCAAGACTTAACTCAAGTTCCACCTCCCCTATTAAGCTACTTCAAACTTCCATGCTAGAGGCACAATGGATTGTCTTTCCCATTTTGTACCCTCTATATATTGTACTCCTAGTGACAGACTTCCTTAATGTCAATTACCTACTTGCCTCCTTGGATAGCTGAACGTTATTCACACTTTGACAGCGCAAAAATAAGAAATACTATAGAAAACCATATATATTGTGGTACAAAACAGAACACTACATGAATCCCTTTTACTTGATTATCTATCAGGACAAATTCAACATTCATTCACCAAACACTTATTGAGTGCATACAGGGCAGACAGAGTCCCAGGTACAGTGTTAGTGATAGGGATTGTCCAACGACTAAAATAGAATTTCTACTCTAAATAAGCTTAACAGCTAATGGGGGAGGGGGGGAGGAGAGTGAGTAAATACTATTAAGGTCAGGGATATTTTTTTTTATTTTTACTGTTTCATTTATTGATATACTAGAGGCCCGGTGCATGAAATTCGTGAACTTGGGCGGGGGGGTGGAGGCCTGGTGCATGAAATTCGTACACTTGGGGGGGTCCCTCTGCCTAGCCTGCACCCTCTCACTGTCCGGAAGCCCTGGGGGGATGTCTGACTGACGGCTTAGTGGGCCTAAGCCATCAGTCGGACATCTTTAGCATTGCCACAGAGGCGGGAGTGGCTCCCACCACTGCCGCTGTGCTCGCCAGCCATGAACCCGGCTTCTGGCTGAGTGGCGCTCCCCCTGTGGGAGCACACTGACCATCAGGGGGCAGCTCCTGCATTGAGTGTCTGCCCCCTGGTGGTCAGCGTGCATCATAGTGACTGGTCATTCCACCATTTGGTCATTTGCATATTAGCCTTTTATTATGTAGGATACGCTGTAGATGAGGCCCCCTAGAACCATAAGAAATGCAAAAAATTCACTGTTAACTCATTCTCAAATTGCCCCCACTTAAAATCAAATTGCCCCCCCTGTGGGGCATGTGCTGCACCTTGGGAACCACTGGGCTTGACACTTTTCCTCTCTGAGCTTCATTTCTGAATACATATGCATATACCATGGGGATTGTGACCTCTTCTCTGCCTACCTCACTGGGTTGTCATGAGGAGGTTCTGAGCCAATAAACCTAGAAATGTTTCATCAAGTAAGTGATGTCTAAACGGGAAAGGATTGTTATTTTTAAGCTCACGGTACCTTCAAAGATAGCAGGTGCTGAGTAGGGGAGGAGGGCATGATTGTTTCCTGGGACTGTAGCTATGGAAGCTTTGCAGAGGGTTCTGCAGGCCTCGGAGGGGCGGGCTCTGGCCAGCAGCCCTGTAGTGGTGATCATCCCTGGAGGCACTGGCGGGGGGCAGGGTGTTAGGGGGATGCTAGGAGGGTGGCAAGGCCGAAGGGAGAGTAATTGTCAAACCTTCCCGCTTGGCGCCATTCTTTAAATTGTACATGGCTGTTTTGCAGCTATACCTGCTCAGGGCTGGGCTCCAATCTCCTGGAGCAGGGTGGGGGCCGGATCAGGGCAGAGCCAGGCGGGCTAGGGGGGCAGATTTAGCTGCGCTGCCAGCAAGGTTCAGCATGCTTCCGCTTCGGAGATGGCACTGCTGCTCTCGGAGGGAAGGGTCTGACTCTGGGGGGCTGCTCAGGCCTACCTCCACCCAGATCTGGAGTTGTAGTGGGGAGAGGTGTGCCCGGCCCCAGTGGAGGGGGCCTGGCAGTGGCAGGCCGGGCCCCAGGTGCCTCAGGGGCACTGATAGGTGCTTGCCGGCATGCAATTGTTGTGGGTGCCCCTGGCAGGGGTGGCAGGAGAAGAGATCTGGAGTTGGAGGTGCGGGCTGCAGCTACCCTCAAGGCTGGGTCTTCTCCCCGTCTGGTCAGCGTCCCCGTCCCACCAGGGGTGCGAGGGCTGGGTAGGGTATCCGTCTGTCCCCCTGGGAGTGCGGAGGCTAAGGTAGGGTGTCCGTGTAGGAGGATTGGAAGAGCTCCCTGTGGCAGCTTCCTCTTCCTTCTTTGCAGTCCGGGCTCCTGTCAGGCACTCTCCTCAGACCCCCGGGAACTTGGCTCTGGCTGCCCACCCCCTGCTGCACGTGCAGTCTCCTGCTGGTGTGTCAATATGCAAATTGGTCATTACTAGGACACTGTAATGGACAATTAGCATATTACCTCTTTATATATATATATATATAGATGGTTATCCTCTCACACCCTGAAAATGAACTCAATCTCTACTTCATAGGAAAAAAATAAGGTTAGCAGCCAGGAATACCCTCAAATTCTACTTGTTGCTCTCCCCACTACCCAAACCCAACAGCTACAATCTCTATTTGCATCCATGTCCAAATCCTTCCCTCCAGTTCTCTGGATCCTTGGGGTTGCTTTAGGCCCCATCTCATCAACATTCATCCGTGCAATCATTCATCTGACTATTACTACTTCTTCAAGAATCAATTCAGGTATCCATCTACTAAAGAAGCCTTCCCTGAGTCTTCCCCATCTCAAATCATTTGGTGCCCCTCCTCTATGCCCTCATTATCTATATCTACACTAATAAAAGAGAAACATGCAAATTGGTGTCACTCCACTACGCCCACCGCCAATCAGAGTGACTATGCAAATTAACCCAACAAAGATGGCAGTCAATTTGCATACACAGGCATGGAGCAAAGACTGAAGACTAGAGACTGAAGAGGCTTGGCCAAGCTTCGCTGCAGCCAAACCAAAGGCCTGGGTCCCGGGTGCTGGAGGAAAACCGGTGCCAGCAGCCAGGGGAAGGAAGGCCTATTGCACAAATCTTTGTGCAACGGGCTTCTAGTATATATAAAAGGCTAAATCTATATATATAAAAGGCTAAGCAACCATCTGACCCGTAGCTCTGAGCACCAGGGGGCAGATGTTCAACGCAGGAGCTGCCGAGCTGCAGTGACTTGGCAGTGGTGGTTCTCAGGTGACGCACCCCAAAACCAGAGAGGAGGGAATGTGATTCCTCACTTCGGCCATGGGCTGTGTTGTTGCTGGGGCACTGTTGGGCCCAAATCTGGTTTACTGCACACTTGTGTTTGCTCTTCCACACCCTGTACAACAGCAACTTTGCAGAGTGCCCTCTTGCACTCCGGGACCCCTCAGGGGATGCTGGAGAGCTGGTTTTGGCCTGATCCCCACAGGCCAGGCCAAGGGTCCCCACCTGCTGGATGGACCCCGCTCACTCTGAAGACGCTGGGGAAGGACTGTGGGAGGTTGGTTCCAGGGCATGTCCGGCCCATCTCACCAGTTCCACCCCACTGGCCACCTTCTAATTAATTTCCTTTTAATTTGCACGAATCCATGCACTGGGTCACTAGTAGAATTATAAATAACAATTACATTTATTTAAAAGGCTTTGTAAAATATTTCATGTTTTGGGGGACATAGTATTTTTATTCTGTTTTGGATTCCCAGCCACTAAGCTAAATCAGAAGAACTTGTTTATAGGGTGATAAAAGTAAGATAATCTAGAAAAGCTCAAGCACTTAGCACATATGCAGCTACAAAAATACAGTAAGTCTTGAATACTGCTGGCAGAAATCTTCCCAAGCAATATCATTATAAGTACACATAAATAATAGTAATCAGATGAGGAGCAACCTACTAGCTAACTCCCCTTTAGCTAAGAACATTATGAAAGGAGTTTATGAGAGAATAAGATTACAAGATCAATACATCTTGAAATAGCAACAGTTCTAGCCGCCTACACAGTTGAGAACTTCCTAGGTACTTCACATGCTGATCATCTCACTTGTTTGGTTGAAGTCACTACAAGTAAGTTTGCTGTTTTGCAGAATCAAATCTTTCTTCACTTCCCCAACTGGCTGGCCTAACTATGTGCAAGGTATTTTCCATTGCAGAATTGCAGAGCTCATTCAGCACAAGACCTGAGGAAGTTATTTGGAAATTGGGGCCATTTTTAGCAGCCTTAGGTTTATACTTCATTCCCCATGCCTCTCTTTCCAAGAATGATAAAGCTCACCCCAGGTGACTAAAAGTTAAATAGGAAATCTCTGAAATTCATCTATACATACTTTTCTTTATCAAAAAATGATATTTTATAAAAATCTTTAAAATTTTACTTTTCCTAAAAATTACTAAAATATTCCATCACACAGCTTATAAGAGTACAAAATGTTTACCATCTAATTTTCTAAAATAAAAATATAATATCCTGGCATTTATGTTACCTCTTTACCCTACTCAAGTCCTGTAAGAATTCAGTGAATATTATATTATAATAATCATAATACATTAAATCAGTTCCAGGCTAGCAAATCAAATGTAAATTTTGTTTTCCATAAAACTCTACCATTCAGCAACATTTAATTTAGTAGTCCCAAATGTATTATCATTGCTCAAATAACATCTAATTATATCAATGTTTAATTTTTATGTCTTAACCTATGTCAGAATTAATAGAATCAAATTACATATCAAAATATGCAGGCAGTGGTTTAATCATACAATATCACAGAATATAATATTGTATATACATTTATAAATGGATTAACAGTAAAGTGAATACATTTTTGTGAAAATACTTCAAAGCAAAATGTCAAAAGCCAACTGTCATTGGCTGACAGCAAGTGTTTATTACTGTTCAAATATTTGTGGATTTAATGGAGATGAGCTGACGGAGCTAAGCTTTATGAGGTGGCTCTGCTGATCCTAGCTGGCTCACTCGCATGTCTGCAAGTTGTCTGGATGGCTAATAGAAGCTAGGTTCATGGGGTAGCTCTGCACCATACTGCAAGCATGCAGTTCTTGTCTGCTCCACGCACCTGTCATCTTCCTTGGAGCACCCAACTGGCCAGGGCATCTACTGCTCTTAGCAAAGACACAAATGGGCAAGAAGGAACATATAAGGGCCTTTGAAATCTAAACTCAAAACAAGGCTCCATGTTTTTTTTTTTTCTTTCTCATTCTTTTGACCAGAACAAGTCATGTGGCTGAACTGAAAGTGAAAGGCGGGAGTGGGTGTGGGTTAGGGGGGTATAATCTCTTCTCTTTTAGTGGGAAGAACTGCAAGGTGACATGATAAAAGATGTAAATACAGGAAGGCATGGGGCCCATGATACAGTCATTCATCCACACCAGATATTTATTAAAATGTAAAAGTTTTCACCGTTTGACATTACAGTTCCAGACAAGAGGAGTTATTCATTCATTCAATAAATTTATTAATGTATTTAGCACCTACTATGTGTACACATAGCTCTAGGCCATGAAGTACAATAAAGAATGAAACAAACAATCCCTCCTGCAACCCCCCCCCCATATTTCATACAACTTATATTCTAACTGAGGAGAGAGAAGGAGAACACTATTAACAAAGAGAGAGGGGTAGAGGAAAAAGGAGAGAGAAATAGCTTAGAGTATGAGCAGTAGAACAAAAGAAACTCAATTAAATAACTCAGGATATAAAGCTCAAAATCCCTTGGCTATGTTAGAGTATTATCACACTGCTCCCTTTGGACCAATAGTTTTAAATTAGATTCTTACCTCTATCACATAACAGCTGTGTGACCTTGGTCAAATTATTACCCACCCTGTGGCTAAGTTTCGGTAAATAAATAATAAAAGTATGACCATATCATTGGCAATTAGCTGGTCCAAAGCAGATCATGACAGTGACATCAAGGATAGTGATACAGTAATTCACCACCGCTGGCAGCTTTGGACTTGCAACCTTGCTTTTGCAACCAACTCAACAGATACTATGGGGAAATTTAACCCTCTGTGCTACAGTGTGCCACACTGTAAAATGGGACAAAGATGGCTCTTAGGGTGAAATGTAAATATCAACACTGGATAATAGAAGTTAATAGTTACACACAATCTCAGTAACATGATATTGCTACTAATACCTTTAGAGTTTTTGTGGTTAAATTTCAGTGAACTAGTGAGTCACAATAAAGCTGAGTGTTTCCTGTCATGAAAGTTGGAACAAAAAAGTGATGAGCTCAATAAAAAACAAAGAAAGAAAAACTTGTGTTAACGGCTCAGTTTAATAACTGGCTTAATTATTTCCATTAGCCAAGCAAACAGAATGGACTTGAATAAAGATGAACACATCTCCACAGAATGGGAACTGGAAGACCTCCCTTGTGGTTTTCAATCAGTGACTGGGACTTAGTGGTTCCCTGGATCTGGGTCTGATTCTCAGCTACACTACTTACCAGCTGCATGACCTTGGACAAGTTTTTATATGTGCCGGGACTTATAGCAATAATAAGAGCAATGTAAGTTTATTGTGAGAATTAAATGTAGATAAAATATGTAATGTTTAGCACAGTGTTTGGCAGTGTTCAATTAACATCCGTGTTTATTTACTATCTGCCTAAATCCTGAGAAGAAAAACTGGCAAAAGTCCAGTTAGAAACCAATAAGAGCTAACATCAATTGAAGTTTTTTAGATGCCAGATGCTATGCTCAGCACTTTATAAGGGTTATCTCAGTAAATCTTCAAGATAAGCTCATGGGAGCATTATGAATTGAATTTTGCAGATGTGTTTTAGAGAGCTTTACTAACTTGCCAACAGGCTTGCAGTTGGTTAAGTAGCAGAGCCAGGCATCAAACCCACATCTCTTTGCCTCCTGAGATTTTGTTCCTAGCCACTGACACATGTGGTCACTTTTTTCCCTCTATAAATGAAATGATAAGAGCCAATAAAAGGTAGTAATAAAGATAAGTAACTATTTTCAGAAAGTGTACTTGTTTATTTATTCACTCAAAAAGCTGTGTTTTATTTTTAACATATCAATTATTATTAGATGTCAAAATACAAAGTTTCCCCCCTTGAGGTGTTGATAGTGTAGGGAATTTCAACAATCGCATGCTAGTTGGCATAAAATTTAGGAGGGGGCATCACAGATTAAATGATACAAAACACAAAAATTGGATTTTCTACCTAGAGGCAAGTCAGTAATTTTGACCAAATTATATCTGAAATGATCATCTCCAAGCCCAAGAGAAGACAGGGCAACAAGTTGTCTATTGAATCTGGTCAATTGCAGAGTTGTAAGCAGAAAACGTGTACCCCATTTATAGGTCCTGGGTTAAGATATGTGGTAAATACTATTAATGTTCTATATCCAGTTCTCCTGGCCTTCTGGACACTAAGACTGCATTTCCGAGCCACGAAGAAGGTGAAACTATGTGACTCCTTATAGCCAATGCAAAGAAACGCAAGAGACTCAGCTCTCACTTCCAGGCTGAGCAGTGAAAAGCCCCTGAGAATTCTCCAGGCTCTAGGCCAGGGGTGGGCAAACTTTTTGACTTGAGGGCCACAATGGGTTCTTAAACTGGACTGGAGGGCCGGAACAAAAGCATGGATGGAGTGTTTGTGTGAACTAATATAAATTCAAAGTAAACATCATTACATAAAAGGGTACGGTCTTCTTTTTTTTTTTTTTTTTAGTTTTATTCATTTCAAACGGGCCGAATGCAGCCCGCGGGCCGTGGTTTGCCCACAGCTGCTCTAGGCTCTCTCCTCCTGTATTTGGACAGCCCAGAATGCCACTTATTTCTAACATTACAGTCACAAGTTGGTAAAGCTTCTGTCAGTTCAGGTCACCGAGGGAACAAGAAATAAAACTTTGTGGCATTAAGCCTCTAGAACTGGGAGATTATTTGTTCCTTCAGCATAACCTGACCAACTCAGGATAATACAATATAAACCCCTCAGGCACACATTATTGACAGTAATAGATATTACTGGGACAGAAAGGAGTGTAGAAAGTGCACTTTCTGTGGGAGGACAGAAGGAAATGAAGTCATACTGAGGAATTTCCGGATCTCATTGAAGCCCGGAGAGATCAAATCCATTCAGACAAGCTTTCCTTATGGTGGGTTTTTCAGTAACTTTTTCAGTAGAATACAGTTTACCTAGCTAATTAACTTTTATTCAATGAATATCCATGATTTATTTATGTATGTATATAATACATGATTAATAAATACAGTGGGGCCTTGACTTACGAGTGTCCCGACTAACGAGTTTTTTGAGAAACCAGCTGTCTCTCGGCTGATTTTTTGCATGGAGTTGATAGAGTAATTTGAGTTAATGAGCTCCTTAACGAGCTCCTTAACGAGCTCGGTCTCGGAACGAATTAAACTCATAAGTCAAGGCCCCACTGTATTTATTCTTTATAATAATAGTTCATTATTTTGAGTTCTCACCATGTGCCAGCTGGAGACCTAGTTCTCAGGATAGGAAAGTTAAGCAGACATAGTCTCCATTCTCAAATTGCTTAAAGTCTAGATTGCAATGCATCCAAACAAGAAATTGCAATTCTTTGTGATAAATGCAGGATGAGAGTAAGCACAGGGATTACATAAGAAGAGAACCATTCCAAACTGAGGGGCTGAGGGATGAGCAATAGGCAACCAGCCATATTAATGAGCACAACATGATTCTTATCTGCATTTTAGAAATAAGAAGACTTGATGCTTCTATTACACACACTATGGGTTGGTCAGTCACTCTATTATGCGCTTTACAGACATAAAATAATTAGATTCTCACAATACCTTTGAGGTAGGTACAACTGTCATTTTCTCTGTTTTACAGATGCATAGATATTTTCCAGAAAAAAATATAAATAAGAGGAGGTGAAGATTACAAACCAAAGGAGCACAATAAGCCAAGATACAGAGGTATGAAACATTCATATTTCAGAATGACCAAAGAATAATTTAATGTGAGGAGAGGGGCAGTATGGGAACAGGAAGGGAAGCAATGGGTGAACCTGCAGAAGGGGCTGTGCACTTTCTGTCCCCTTGCCTAGCGAGCTCTGCTCCCAGGTAGCCACATGGCTAGCGCCCGCACCTGCTTCAGGCCTCTGATCAAAGGTCTTCATGGGGAGGCCTCCCCTAAACATCCTGATTTAAACTGAACACTAACTTTACTCTTCTTCCCATTCTCTACTTTATTTTTCTCCACAGCCTTACTATGGACTGACAAACTATATAGTTTGCTTATATACCTGGCTTATTATCTATCTCTCCTCACTAGAATATAAGCTCCATGAGGGCACGGATTTCTTGTCTCCAGCTTTCCAACTGGTACTGCATCCTCGATGCTTAGAACAGAGCCTGAAACATAGGAGGCATTCATTAGCTAATGCTGAATGGCACTCTTTAATTTTAGCCTCATTTTATGAAACTGAGGTACAGAATTCAGTAACTTGCCCGATTTACAGTAAGTGACACAGTTGGAATTCAAACTCAAGCTCTAGATTCTGTTTTAAACCACTATATGGTACCCCTATTCCTAAAGCACTCATTTAGTGGGTAAATAGAAAACAAAAAAAATTCACAAATATAAAGTCAGATGGTGATACATCTTTTATAAAAAAGGAAGGAAATTGCAGGGTTAGGAAATGGGCAGGGTGTCCTATTAAACTAAGAGCTGACATTTGAATAACAACAGCAACAATAAAACCCAGACCTGGCTGGAGAGAGCAAGCCATGCTCTGTGCACCAGTTTGCACCACATATATAGATCCGGGAGTCATCTGCAATAAGGTAGTGTAAGAGTAAGAGAGACCTCTGGGGTTGAGGCTGTAGAAAGATAAGACGACTAAGGACTAACTCCTGGGAAACACTAACATTTATGCAGGATGAACGAAGAGGACTGAGAAGAAAACAGAGAAAGGAATATCAGTAGAGAATGGTTTCATGTTAGTAAATCAAGCGAAAAATTGCCACCCAAAAAGGCTCAACATTATTAAACATTAAAATGAAATCACTAAACACAGCAATTGAACAGAATGTACTGATTTTGGCAAAGAGAGCTCACTAGAGAACAAAAGATTGTGATACAGTTTAAGATGAAAGAGATTAGAGCATGTATATTAAGAAAGGAAGGAGGGAAACAAATGAGACTAAACTTGAAAACATAAGAAAGTGATGGTGCAAGTTCTAGAAAATACTAAAAGCCAGACCAGATAGATGAGCAAGATGCTAGGTAGAGGTATTATCCTTGATCATAAAAGGGGCAGTTTTGGGGCAGCTATGCACCAGAGTAGTTGAGGGTGGACCCAGGTTTCAGTCCTGGCTTCTTCATGGGATGGCCATTTAACTTCAAACAGCTTACCTCTGTATTAGTAAGATAAAGCTGACATAAAATTTCATACAACGGGTGGCTTAAACAACAGGAATTTATTCCTGACAGATTTAAAAGCTGAGAAGTCCAAGGTCAAGCTGCCAACCAATTCAGCTCCCCAGTGAGGGCTCTTGCCTTGGCTTGCAGAAGGCTGCCTTCTCACTATGTTCTTATGTGACAAAAGAGAAAAAGGTGTCTCTTCTTGTAAAGCCACTAATCCTATGATGAGGGCCTCACTCTCATGAACTCAGCTAAACTTAATTTCCTCCCAAGGCCGAATCTCAAAATGCCATCATATTAGGAATTAGGGCTTCAACCTATGAATTTTGGGGGACACAATTCTGCCATAGCAATTTCTCGTCTTTCTGTGTAAAAGTTGAACAGTAATAGTACTCATCTCAAAGAGTTGTGAGGATTAATCCACATAAAGTACCTGACACATAGTAAAGGGTCAGTAAGTCTTCTCATATTATTTTATGTTATTACTAGTGGCCCGGTGCACAAAATTCATGCACATTAAAAGGGAATTAATTGGACAAAATATTTTAATATTGCTATTTTCCCTTTCTCTCTAATAGAAGTGTCAGAGATGAAAGAAAATTAGTAAAACGTATATGAAAATCTTCCTCCCGTAAGAGTCTGGGGCACACCACGGGACCCAGAGTCAAGTCCCTGCCCACCCGCATGCACCTCAAAACAGCGCAAGACCCAGACCTGGCTGGCCCCACCCCCATTGGGCCAAATCCAGACCCAGCCAGCCCCACCCCCGTCAAACCCTGCCGGGCGGGGGGCGCAGCCTCAGGTCTCTCGGCCTGGTGCCTGGGCAGGGGGCATGGCCTGAGGTCCCCCGTCAAGTCCTGCTGGGCCTGGGGCACGGCCTCAGATCCCCTGGCCCAGCGCTGGATCAGGGGGTGCAGCCTGAGGTCCCCCAGCCCAGGCCAGGGGGTGCACCTTGAGGTCCCCTGGCCCAGCCAGGGGCACAGCCTGAGGTCCCCCATCAAGCCCCGCCAGGCGGGGGGCACAGCTTCACATCCCCCGGCCTGGGGCAGGGTGCATGGCCTGAAGTCCTCCGGCCCGGGCCGGGGTGGGAGGCATGCTGTGAGGTTCCCCATCAAGCCCCGCATGGTGAGGGGTGCAACCTCTGGTCCCCTGGCCTGGCACCAGGGCGGGGGGCATGGCCTCAGGTCCTCCAGCCTGGTGCCAGGGTGGGGGATGCGGCCTGAGGTCCCCTGGTCACCAGGGCAGGGGCACAGCCTGAGGTCCCCCATCAAGCTCTGCCAGGTGGGGGGCACAGGCTGAGGTCCCCTGGCCTGGCACTGGTGTGGGGGGTGTGGTCTGAGGTCCCCTGTCAAGCCCCACCAGGCAGGGGGTGCAGCCTCAGTTCCCCTGCCCCGGCCCAGCTCCACATAGCCTCAGGTCCCTGCTGATTGCTCATTAAGGCTCTTACAGGAACTCGGCCTCTGCTGTGGGCGGAGCCATCTTGTGTTACAGAATCCCTGCCTCTGCTCTGGGCACAGCCATCTTGACTGTTACAGTGTGATGGTCAATTTGCATATTCCCTCTTTATTAGATATGATGCCTCTGAGAAAGAAAGCTAACCATGATGGGTGTAATCATGGATGAGTTTACAAAGATAAGGTTGAGAGGTTGAGGTATGTCAGCCCTGAGAATGTGCTCCATGAAGTTGGAGGCAACATCATCACCTCAGGTAGTAAAGGACAACCTTGAATGTAGAACATGAGAGAGAAGTACAAGTTTTGAAATAGTCATTGTGTCAAATGGAAAAGGAATCCTAGTAAACAGTGCTGAAAAACAAGCTGATGTTGCAAAATTCCTCAAGAACATCTCAGAATAACCTTGATGTATCTAAATCCAACACCTTTGTTTTTCAAAAAAACAAAAAGACCCAAGAGATAACTCTGAGGAGGCAGCGTGTGTCTTATTCCCAGCTCTGCCAAGAGACTTGGGACAGTCATTTAATCTTGCCCAGTTCAGTTACCTCATAACTTAGTTATAAGGAATAATGACATTTGAGAACATAAAACAATAGTGCATACTTAAGCTGTAGAAGGTATTCATACTTGATAGTTTCCTCCCTACATATATATCCCTACAACAAGCATGTCAAACTCAAAGTCTAATATGGGCCAAATAAACAAGGTTTAAGTTTATGTGGGCCACAAAAATACCAAAGCTTCAATTGTCATAGAAACATAGGTTTATTTCGATAGAGACATGCTGAATACAAAGGGCTGAAATAAATGAGTACTTGTTAACATAAAATAATAGAACATTTTAATAAAAATTAATATTTTTTCTTGAACATTAACTTACCAGACACTGAATAACTGCACAAATTAATAAGAGTAATGCAAATAAACCTATTTTTCTTGTTCGCTGAAAGTGAAATATTTCCTGTTGCGCACACCAAACAAGTCAGTACAAGACTAATGACGTGGCAATTGGCTGCTAAAATATTCGCTGCTAGTATTAGTGGAGAGAAATGGTGCGCCTGCATGTAAGATGCATAAGGGAAATGAATGTAACACAATTATAGTAATCAGTCATTAGCGAACATTGTATTTTGTTATTAATAATTATGTATAACAGGATATTGTAAAAATTAAGTTACAACATTTTTATTAAAATGTTTCTTACATACCTTTTTATTGGCTGGGCTGCAAAAATATTCCTTGTGGGCCGCATTCGGCCCGCAGGCCGCAAGCTTGACATGCTTGCCCTACAACAACCCTCTAAGGAAGGTGTTATTATCTCTATTTTTCAGCTGAGGACACTAAGGCAATCAACAAGAGAAACCTGGCAGCTAGGCCTCATTTCTAATCACCAGGAGGAGCCTGGAGACCAGAATAGTTAAGTTCTGATAGATCCAGCAATTTCCATCCTGACAACTTTGTTTGATGGATTTAAAGTTGGGCTTTGAAGTATGCAGACTATAAGAGAATAAATATATAATTATCAAGATTGCTCTGTGAACTTTAATCCCTACTCTATCATCATAATCCCCAGGCAGAAAATAATTGCAAATACTCAACTGCAGCAATAGCAACAAGGGCCAGAAATTTTCCACAAAGTCCCACCTCCTCCTTCCCACCCACACACAACACATTACTAAGTGACCGGTTCTCCGGCCCACCTGAAAGTACAAAAACACGTGAATTTATTTGCTGGTAAAGCATGTGGATGTTGAAGCTTTCTGACATTCAGGCAGTTAACCCTCCTGTTAAAAGCCCTTGCCACTACAACAGCCTGAGGCGCAGTCAAAGAAAATGTCAAAGATATTCAGAATGCTCAAGCGAATAAATGGGCTGCTCTCCAAAGCCCCGGGAAAGAGCAAGCTGAGCTTAGTAAAAACACAGTGGGGATCTTGCAGTATTTGCCACAGCCATTGCAGGGACATTCACATCACCATGTTTAAGGGAGGGAGCTCTTCCAGGAGTCGTCACCATCCTAAATATTAACAAAGAGAACCGCAAAAGGAGTCAGGAGAAAGAAAAATGTAGAGGTGAACTTTTGCTTTCAATGTTAACAGTTGATTATCAAGACCGCTGGTTCATGGTTCTCTCTCTCTCTCTCTCTCTCACACACACACACACACATTCATGCATACACGACAATGACAGTGAAACCTTCTTTAAATAATCACTCAATGATGCAGATAAAGCTGCTGCTGGGTAGAAACAGTGACAAAACCAAACTAAAGCTCAAACCCAATTCTAATGAACCTATATATGAAGATGCTTTCAAAGGCTTGTCTTTCACTGCGGAGTCAGCTGGCTAGAGCTCCTTGGTGCAGATTCTAACATCTCCTAATGAGGTGCAAAGATGGGTATCATGCTGTCCTGTTTCACCAGGCATGCCTTTAGAAATCAGATGAGTCTGATTTTAAAAGGCCCCCACTCTTGGGGGATTTGAAGTTTTGTGGGGGTTTTTTTCCTTAAAGCAGTTAGTGAGAAGCACAAATATATATATATCTGAAGGTATAATTCAGCAAACCTGTGTTTCTTTAAAAATTTGATAAGCAGATTCACCATAAAAATATCTATTTCCAACTATACATATGTGAAACTGTTCCACTCAGTATATGTATTGCTCTTCTGGGAATAGGAAACATCTAAGAAGGTATCAAAAACACATCAAAATATAACATGAAAATACAGAAGTGGATAAAAGAAAAGCACATGTCAATTGTGACTTACATATGATAATGAGTACTCTTTTAAAAAAAAGATTTTTTATTGATTTTTAGAGAGGGAGGGAGGGAGATGGAAAAAGAGAGAAACACCAATTGACTGTGGGCATGTGCCCCAACCAGGAATCTAACCTGCAATCTTTCAGTGCATGGGGTGATGCCCAACCAAACAAGCCACACCGGCCAGGGCAATAATGGGTATGCTTTAGCAGTTTCCCTTATCCTACATCAGGGCCAGCTCAATTCAAAATAGCAGATAGGTCCATATTTCAAAAAGAATATTGAATGAATTAAACTTTCTTTTTAAGAAAATCAGAAAAACTGTAAGTGTAACTGGACCTTTAAGACAATTTAGTTTCTGGAGAGTCTCAACTATTTTGGACTGTGATGAGCAGCTGGCATAACAATGCAAAGACTGTTTTGTTTCATTTTTCTGATGCTTCTTCCTTTTGGAAGATAAGCTGCCAAGAACAATTCAAAGTATTTGAATAGAAAGCCTTTTGCTATCACCCTATCTATGGGTCATTTCAGTACCTGGAGCAGCTTAGGCAAAGCCATTGTCAGTCCCTAGACATGCACTCAGTAAGAATACAAGCATAACACTCTTAGGACAAGGAAATGAACCCTGAAATTTATTTTGCTATTTCAATTGAAAAATGATTTTTTTCATCAATACCTACTAAAATATGATTGGAAGAAATAGGAAGAATCATCTTTCTCCCTGTTCTTTCTGTGGGTATCTTGGCTTCTGAGGCAGGCTATCTGGGTCTGAAACTTGTCTCTGCCACTTAAAAATTGTGTGAACTTGGACAAATCCCTTAACCTCTTTTTGGCTCAGTTTCTTCATATGTTCACAGGACTCTAATAGTACCACCACAGCAAGGAGTTTTTGTAAGAATTAAATACTTTGACATTTGTAAGGCACTTAAAACAATGCATAGTATATGGTGTTTAATATGTGTTACTTTATATTATAATCATTATGTGCACAGGCTAAAAATCTTCTCCCTGTATATTCCCATAGTTTCCAAAAGCTTTAAATCTCAGCAATTTTCCATGACAATAAACCTCCATAACTCCTTGCCAGCACATTTCTCAGTCTCTAGATCTGCATCGTGATTGGACTGCCTCTGTGCTTTATCTTCCCAATAGGCATGTCCTTCTGTTTCTCATCCTTGCTAATAGTGTCATCATCTCCTGACTCTCCAAGCCAAACTCTCAAAATCAGTCAGTATTCATTAAGTGCTTTCTAGGTGCTTAAGTATAAGAGCTAGTTAATCAGTGGTAGCAAGATAGATTTGATCTCTGACTTGATGGAATTTACAGCTATGTAGGAAAAACAGATATTGAACCAATATCTAGTAACATGTATGATTTGGTAACTACTCTCTGAGACCCAGTTACAACAATAGTTCTAAAAGCAGAATCCAGGAAAGAACAAGGATTTCTACCATATTACTCTTTTCCCTGCATTGTGGACTGATAAAGCGCGCTTTATAAAATTTCCTCTGTGCCACCTTCTCAGGAGAGAAGACCAGGGTGGATTCATAGTGATTCAGGGAGGCAGGTGACTTGAGACATTCCTAGGAGACTGAGATGTTTGAAGGGTATCACAGTGCTGCTGTCGCACTGTGTCTGACCCTGTTTCAGTCTGTCCCTTTGTCCCCAAAGTACACTGAAAGTTCTAAAACCGCATGCTTATAGGGCTAAATATTTTTAAGTTCTTGAGAGGAAACCAAGTGCTTCTCTCCAACACCTGTTTCCAATTAGAAGTTACTCCCTCAGAAAGTCGCATTAGTGGCAATTATCTGTACTTGAATTCAGGTGCTCCATTCCCCAGGCTTTTAGGTTTTGTGTAAACAGTAATTCCTTCAATAGAACATTCAACAAGTATGTATGAAAACTGGCTATTTGTCATCAGTGGACAGGTTTCAGAAATACAGCTGTAAGTGAAACACAATCTCTGCCCTCAAAGAGTTTTCAGTCCATTGCAGGAAACAAACAGTAAGCAAGCATTCCCGAAGTAGTGTGATGAGCAATACTAAAGAAAGCCACCTATGCTAGACAATTGAGGTAAATAGGCTTTTGGAAGGAAATGACAAAAGGGCTGAGATATAGGAAATAATAAAAAGTTAACTGGGGACAGTGGGCAAAAAAGAGAGAAAGAAAATAAAAATAGAGCTCCAGGTAGAGGTGTAGTTTTGCGAAGGCTCACACATGAGACACGATGTGGAATGCTGGAAAGGCTAGAAGAAAAAAAAATCCAATGTGGCTCCAGAACAGAGTGTGAAGAAGTAAAGTCAGGTAGAAGGCAGAGATGGGGCTTGCAATGATTTGCTAGATCATAAGCAGCTTTGTTGGCCATCCCAGGGAGATGACATTTTCTTCTTGGGATAATGCAAGCCATGGATGATTTTAAGCAGGGAATGACATTACAAGATTTTTATTTTATAACAAACATTCTGGCTAATATAAATAAGGACTAGAACCAGAAAATAAGACTAGAGGCTAAGATATTATTATGAACAGTGAACTAACATTTCCAGTTTATGTTAACAGATATGTCCAGTGTGCTGAAAGATAAGAAGGAAGGGACTAGAGTAGTGGACATTGGATTGGGGGAAATTGGTTGTATTGGAAAGACAGTAGAGATAAATATAGTAGGATGTGGTAACTAATTCAATGTTATGGCAAAACAGAGGGAGCCTTGAGTTCCAAGATATCTGACTTGGACAAATTAAGCCAAAGATAGTGCCATTTACAAAGCTGGAGAACACAAGATAAAGAATGATTAAGGGGGTTCAGGCCCCCAATAGATCTGAGTTTCTGAACTTCTCAGGCTTCTTGTTAATGACAGTCCCATATAAGCGTTAGGGTTGTTAGCTGGATATTAATGAGGGAAAGAAAGCATAGGGAGAGTCAGAGATTGTTGAGAATATTCAGTGGAGAAGCAGAGGCCTGTTTGCTTCACCAGGAAGTTATAGCTTCACATTCCTCCCAGGAAACCACCAGTCCATTCCCCACAGATAACTGGGGGAAGGGATAGAACAAAGGGGCAGGTAAACACATGCACAATTAAGTCAAAATGGTAGGGGGGAGGTGCTGGAGCAGAGAGGCCTGTCAGTCTAACCTGGGGAAAAGATCATTGGCTAGGGGGTGGACCCCAATGCAAGCCTGGGAAAGTTTCGGAAGCTGATTAGTTATTTTGAATAAACTTCTGATTCCTGCCAAATCTGAGAATACATAATTCCAGTTGAACAAAGAATCTCTCTCCATCTCTCTGTCTCTGTCTCTGTCTCTGTCTCTCTCACTGTCCCACCCCC
>NW_005355237.1:223284-255471 GCF_000412655.1 Myotis brandtii | reverse complement strand
TCCCTCCTCCCCACCACTCTCCCCATGACCATTCAGGTCTACCAGTTGTTCTGGGGCCTACAGACCATGCAGGCTCCCAAGGACTATGAAGCAGGAACTCTGGGCACTGGTTTTTATTTTGTTGCTGCTGAACACACAGTTGGGACTTTTTCCATGGTGGAATGTAGGGAAATGGGACATTGGAAGCCCAGAGGCAGGGGCAGCCCATCACCAATAAACCACCTTGCCACATCACAATCTTCTGTGAGTGGATCCTTAAAATGCTTTTCTCGTGATCCTGTGGAAGAGCCTGTTTCCTCCCAACAACATAACCAGGTCTATTAATGATCCTGCTTACTCACTAAACTGTGTTCCCCCCAAATTCTTATCTTGAAGCTCTCATACCCAGTGCCTCAGACTGTAACTGTATTTGGAGATAGAGCCTTTAAAGAACTGATTAAGTTAAAATGTAGTTGTTAGGGTGGGCCCTAATCCAATATGCCTGTCATTCTTATAAGAAGAGGAAATTGAGATCTACAAAGAGACACCAGAGATGTGCACACTCAGAGGAAAGACCATGTGAACAAACAGCGAGAAGGTGGCCATCTGTATGCCAAGGAGAGAAGCTCCAGAATAAACCACACCTACTGACACCTTGATTCTAGACCAGGGGTGGGCAAACTTTTTGACTCGAGGACCACAATGGGTTCTTAAACTGGACCAGAAGGCTGGAACAAAAGCATGGATGGAGTGTTTGTGTGAACTAATATAAATTCAAAGTAAACATCATTACATAAAAGGGTACGGTCTTTTTTTTTTTTTTAGTTTTATTCATTTCAAACGGGCCGTAGTTTGCCCACAGCTGTTCTAGACTTCCAGAATCCAGAACTGTGAGGAAATAAATTTCTGTTGCTTAAGCCACCTAGTCTGTGGTATTTTTATGGCAGTATGCAGGCAGAATAGTAAACCAATGCACCCTTTAAATCAGACTGATGTATGCAGGAATCACCTAGCAATCTTGTTCAAAAGTAGACTATGATTTTAGAAGATTCAGGGTGAGACCTTGTATTCTGTATTTGTATCAGCTCCCTGGCAATGTCCATGCTGATGGTTAGGACCACATTTTTTTTATCATCATAATTAGCTGGTTTATTAATATTAACTAGAGGCATGAATATTAAATTCATGCACTGGAGGGGGGTCCCTCAGCCCGGCCTGCCCCTCTCACAGTCCAGGAGCCCTCAGGAGTGGGAGGCGACCCGGCGATCAGGGGAAGGTGACACCCCATCACACCTCAGCTGCTGCCACTGCCAGCAGCACAAGCCTCGGCCAGCCCTGGTTACCTGAGCCTTGGGAGGCCCTGGGTGGCTAGGGGGCTGAGGGGACTGGGGGACTCCAGAGGCAGGCGCCCTGGCGGGGCTGAGGGTACTGGGCGCCGCCATCTTGTGGCTGTGGGCACTGCCATCTTTGAGGGCATGGCAGTCAATTAGCATAATTTCTCCTTATTGGCTGTGGGCACCACCATCTTTGAGGGTGTGATAGTCAATTAGCATATTCCCTCCTTATTGACTGTGGGTGCCTCCATCTTTGAGGGCGGGGCAATTAGCATATTCCCTCCTTATTGGTTGTGGGTGTCGCCATCTTTGCGATGGCATGAGGGTCAATTAGCATATTCCCTCTTTATTAGATAGGATAATAGGGAACAAAGGAGAGGTCATATATTATAAACTAGTTCAGATGGGCAGCTTCATCAGGAAGCTACAGCTTCATACTCCCCAAGGAATTACTGGTTCATTCCCTTCAGATCACTGGAGGAAAGGAATCAAACTAAGGGGGAGATGGACACATGCAGAGTGAAGTCAGAGTGAAATAGGAAAGGTGCTTTTATGTCAGTCTAGCCTGGGAATAAGATCATTGGCTAGAAGGGTAGAGCCACTGCAAGTGTGTGAAAATCCCCAAACAAAAGTTCCTTCTCTCTTGTCTTCTGGTTCCCCCTTACTCTTTCTTGCTCTGTGACCCACACTTGTCCGCCATGTGGCCTTAAGCAGTCACATGGCCCATGGCCATGCAGACTCCACATGCAATTAACTACAGCTGGGAACACAAGCTAAGCTGGCCAGATGCTGGACTGAACAGGACTTTAATATGGAGCAGAAATTATGGGCAGTGGCCTTAATTCTGGCCCTGCTGAAGACAAGATTGGACTTCTTCCATAGTGACACGGATAGAGATGGGACCTTGGAGGGGAAACTCCTAAATTTTATATCATCAATAAAACTTTCCATGAAATCACCTCCTCCCGTGAGGGCCTCAGAAAATTCTTTTTCCCATTCACTCCAAGAACTCCACTTCTACCGATAACACTTTGAGTAGCAACACTTTAAATGAAAGTTTCTCAAAGTGAATCCAGGAACTCCTTAGAGCCAAATCACTTAGGGCCTTGCTAAGCAGGGGGATTTCTGTCCAAGCTTTTTGAATTAAAAACTCTAGGCCAAGAGATGGGTCTCAGGATACATGTTTTTAACAAGCTTACAAGATAAAATTATATTTGTACCAAAATTTGAAAATTACTCCCAAAGATCCCGTTCAAGTACCACAGGTAAAAATTCAATCACTTGCTCATCTGCCACCTTGTAGTTCGTCCTGTGAAAGCTGGAATGTGTTTGGTCAACATGGGCCACTTTAGTGAACATCCCAGCACGTCCTGTGGAGAGACTCTAACATTTGGGAGGAAACCTTGTCAGGAACTGACACTCAGGATAGAAGTTAAAAGCAGCTCACAGTCACAAAAGTAATTTGAAAAGAACCTCCCAGGCTTTTAAGCAGCTGCTTTTGCATATGAAAGGTGAATGTTGAGGGAATAAAACCCAAAGGAAAAATATGTTACAATACTTTCAGGTTTCTTCTAAGGAATGCAATTTGCTTCATTAGCTGAAGCTTCACACCTCCTAAGGATTAAAAACAAACCATATCACCCCCTGACAATTCTGGACACAATTGTAAGTAGGTGTAATTTGCCTGTCATCTGGATCCCCTTGCCTTGCTCCTTTAGTTTCATCTTTACTTACCCTCTCAACTATCCCTCATTCTTTTCCAAAATCTACTTCTCCATATCCAATTCTCCCTCCATCCAGCCCAGTGGTTCTCAACCTTCCTAATGCCGTGACCCTTTAATACAGTTCCTCATGTTGTGGTGACCCCCAACCATAAAATTATTTTCTCTGCTACTTCATAACTGTAATTTCGCTACTGTTATGAATCGTAATGTAAATATCTGATATGCAGGATGTATTTAGGTGACCCCTGTGAAAGGGTCGTTTGACCCCCAAAGGGGTTGCGACCCACAGGTTGAGAACCGCTGATCCAGCCAGAGGCTGCTGTTCTCCACACAACCTCAAGAGGACTGGCCCCTGAGGGTAAAAAGGCCAGTCTTGCTGTCAGGAGACTGTGGTTCTACTCCTTTCCCTTCCACTCTCCAGGCTGTAGTGTGATCGTTGTAACTAGCTAGTGAAAGGACAGAACGGGACTGATAGCTGTGTCCCTGACCCCACTTCCAAGAAAAAAACCATAGAATGTATCAGTTACTCAGCCTGCCCTTATCTCAGCCAATAGGAATGCCAGGGAAACAAACCCAAGGCCAAAAGTATGCTGACCACCCCCCTGTCTTTGTGTAACCAGACCCTAGCTGCACCCTGCCCTTGCGTCACTAGCCCCCGGCCCTCACTCAACTAACCAGAATCGGCTAAATCAGTGGTCCGAGTGGGCCCTCACCCCCCGACCCAAGCCCTATAAAGTCTTTGTTCTTTCGAGACTCGGGGCTCTCTCACATCCTGCCACTGCGTCGGTGGAGGCAGAGGGACCAAGCTCAGCTTGAATAAAGGCTCTATGCTTTTGCATCGGACTCAGTGCTCCCTGGTGGTTCTGTTGGGGGTCTTGAAATCTGGGCATAGCACTAGCTAATATTAATAATAGGAAGAGTGCAAATGGGAGGCCAGACGTTAAGAGCATGGTCATCATCTGGGCAGCTTCACTAGGAAGCTACAACTTTACACTCCCCAGGGAACCACAGGTCTATTTCCTTCAAATCACTGGGGGAATGGGTCAAACAAGGGGGAAAACGGATTCATGCTCAGTGAAGTCCGAATGACTTAGGGAAGATGCTTGCCGGTCAGTCTAGTCTGGGGAACCATGGATTGGCTAGGAGGGTAAAGCCACCACAAGCATGTGAAATCCTGAAGGATTCATTGGTTAAACTCCTGGTTAAAAATCCCCAAGCAAAGAATTCTCACTCTCTTTTTCCTCTTAACTTCACTCCTGTTCCCTTGCACTCCCCTGCTTCATGACCTGCGCCAGCACACCATGTGGCCCTAGAAGCTGCATGGCCCATGGCCATGCGGACCCCACACCCAATGCACTGCAGCTGGGAACATAAGCTAACCTAATCAAATGCTGTGCCGGACTGGAATATAATATGGAGCGAAGACTCTGGGCAGTGGCTTTGATCTTTGCCCTGCTGAAGACAAAATGGGACTTTTTCCATGATGGAATGCAGGGAGATGGACCTTGAAGGGGAACTCCTTTAATATTACATCATCAATTACCTGATACCTTATTCTCTGTGGGGACCTCAAGAAATTCTTATTCCTACAGCACCCCAAGAATCCTACTTCTACCAGCAACAGGTAGGGACACAGAGAACACCCCACTGATAACAGTAGGACTCCTCAAGTGAGTCTGTTATCTCTCTGGCCCTCATTTTCTTCACGTGTGAAAAAAAAAAGATCAGCTAGATTACCTCTCAGATCCCATCAGCCAATAAAATAATTTGATTTTACCAATGAGTAAAAAGGAGCTTTGGATCTATTGCTGAATTAATTTTTCACAAGTATCCTTCGCAAACCTTAAAATTTCAACTCACTTTGCCTCAATTTCTTATCAGTAAGATTGAACTAACAATATATTGGCAGACTGCCCCGCCTTTAGTACTCTACCAAGTTCTGACCATTACCTGCTTCCAAGGTTAGCATTAGTCCATCCAAGCCTAAAGACTTTACTTGCTCACCATCCAACTTTCCTTGTGTGGGTGGGAGGATGGGGACCCACAAACTCATTTCTCTTACAATGTCATAGGACCTCATAAATTCAAATGAAGGAGGCACAGCTGTGGGGTAAACATTTGTGGGGTAAACATTTCTGGCACCAGAAGTGAAATGAGGGAGGGGGTTTTGCTGACTACAACATGCTCAAACACTCCCTTCAGCTGGGACAGCAGTTATCCCCTGTTTCTTGGAGGATAATTGGGTTGCAATCAAGGGCTTCTACACCACTGAATCTATACTGAATATTCTAACGCAATAATAAAGTTCAAGAATTTGAGTTAGAACTTGGTTCAAATCCAGGCTCTTTTTACTTACATGGGTACTTTACCCAACTGCTCTGTTTTCTCCTTTGTAAAAGGGAGTAATCCTATCCTATAATCACCTTTTATACTGCTATCACTAGCAGTATAAAGAGAAAATATTAAGTGTTAAATAAATGGCAAATAAATTATTATTTTACTCATCATATCCATAAAGAAGACCAAGCCAATTTCATTATTTCAAAATGTCATATCCTTAGCACTGAGCTGACCTAAGCATAACTACTCATCAAGGAGGCATGGTCACACTTCAAAGAACAAGCCCCATCTGAAAGTGCAAGCTCTGCCAAACAAACGGTACGCCTAAAACCTTGATATGGACATTTTGCCGTTAGCTTGTGTATCTTTAACAGGGAGAGCAGTACTTTTCCCTTAATGAGCTCTTCCACAGTGTGGGGACACTGGGGGACCATTAGTATTTTCCTCTGCAAAGTGAACAAGGCTCGTGGTTCCATAGTAACAACAGCTGAATAATTCAAACTGAGGAGCTTACAAAACAGCAATTTACCTAGGAATGTGTTTATAGTCTCTTAGGCTATAATCCTAATGAAAGGGCTTCTCATCAAGGCCATTATTATTCTAGAAAAAAAAAACAAAAAAACACATGCTCATATACACACACACACAAACACATGAACACACTTTGTTTTTCAGTATTTTCTCAGGAGAGTAATACCAAAAAAGAGAGAGAATATTTATAAGTGAGCAAGGATTCCCTCCATGAGCAACATTAACTTCCCTTCCAATACTTGGAATAAGCTCCGTTTTGAATTACGACACATCTGGGGCATAACTAGGGAGAGAGGAACAACTGCAATCAGCAGAAGCACTGATTACACCTGTAATGACTGTCAGAAATGTGCCTGTGGGCAAAAAGGGATTCACGTTAGCATAAAACACACACAGCCACTTTCCACTTGCTCTGTTAGTCCTCAGAGGCACATCCACAAACCTCAAGCACCAAAATCACCTGAAGAGATTTTTAAAAAAATTATAGATTTTGAGGCTCCACCCCTAGAATTTTCTGTTCTGTGTATCTGAGATTAGGCCCAGGAAGCAGTATTTTAAAACACTTCTTCTGCATGATGTGTAACAAGACTTGCAGGCATTGCTTCCTTAATCAGGTAATGTATTATATTGCCTGAACTAGGTTAGAAAAAATTCACTCTGAATCTATGGTGTATGCCATTAAAATATGTGGCTGAAGAATGAATGAGGTAAATGTATCTATACATTAACAATTTCCACTTTAAATGCTAATATCTTCAAAAGTTCAATTCCTAAAATTTGAAATAACCAGAAATACATTTTCCAGATCATGTGATGAACCAAAATTCATTCCTTTTAAAAAAAAAAGGTAAACATTAAAAATAAGGCCATATAAGAATTCCATTGTAAAGAAATCAACTTTTGAGGTGTGGTCCAGAGTTTGTGACTCATTCACTTTCAGCTCCCAGCATGCTGGATCATCAATTCATTAGCTTGGTAACCCTAGGTCACTGAAGAACTCTGAATCTTCAAAGCACTATTCAGTTATGTAGACCCCACTGTGCAAATTGTTAGCCTGAAATGTTAACTCTCTTCTTTATGCCAGACAGCTTGAATGCCCAGCACCAAGAATAAACCTTCTACATACAAACCCCTGAAAGGTGTTGAAAAGATGAAACCCATAGGTCAATGCAAGAACAATAGTGCAAAAATAATGAGCTAAGGTTCTTTCTACCTCTTTAAAAAATAAGGTAACACTTTTGAGGAAGATGGCGGCGCAGGTAAACACCTATGTGCACCGCCTCTCACAAACACATCAAAATTACAACTAAAATAGAGAACAACCATCATCCAGAACCACTGGAAAGCTGGCTGAATGGAAGTCCTACAACTAGAGAAGTAAAGAAGAAAGCACAATGAGACTAGTAGGAGGTACGGAGGCACGGAACAAGCTGGTCTAGCACCCATGTGTGCCACTTTTTTAATTGAGGGAAAGATCATGTGGAGGCTTCCCAGAGGCGCAAAGTCAAACCAGCCCCCCAGCCCAGGGTCCCAGAGCTGGGAAAAGAAGTCCCTATGGGCAGTAAGAACTATGGGCTACAAAAACCAGTGCAGATTGGGGCTCAGTGACACAGAGGCTGCTGGAGTCCCAGCTGTTCCTCTTAAAAGGCTGGAACCACAAACTGAACTTACAAGACTCTGCTTCCTCTGAGCTCCAGCACCAAGGCAGGTTCTGGGGGACACAGTCACATATAGGAGGAACTGGATTGTCTAGCATTATCTAGCAGAAACTCGGGGGTGGCTTTCTCCCAGATGGCAGTGCTCACAGGGATCATTGTTCCTATGCTGGGACCTCCCCGGTTGCAGGGCTGATTGGCAGCCATTTCTGTTTGCTCTGCCCTGGTAATTCCCTAAGACCCTGCCTCATCCAATTTATAACCCCATCCAAGCTGTGTGCAGTGCTTTTGCATACAAATGGCCTGTCCTTGCTCAGGCTAAAATCTCTCAAACAAGCTGCAGCTGTATCAGGGAGACCCAAACCTATTAATAAAAGGCCTAAGACCTGGCACCAGCACCAGCCTGCTTTGCTTCATAGATTGGCCTCATCTAGGCACTTCCAAACCCAATACAAAGAGGAGGAATCTGCAGATCTCTCTGTAGCTCCTGCTGGGTGGCCTCAGGCAGTGGCTGACTTTGCATCTCCCTGGAGACCCAAGAGCCAGTGTCCCCAGTGGTCAGTGTCAGACTATTCCAGATTACAGCTCTACACATCCATAAGCAACACACTTACGGGGCAGACTCAGTGAGCACCAAAGTCTCACAGAAACAAGTACTGCTCCATGGGGGTGTCTCCTGCATAGCAGCTCTCCCACTGTAGTTGTAGGTGGTCCTCATAGCCAATTGGCCTAGAGGTCAATTCCTCCCAGTGACCCCAACAGAAATCAAGTCTCAACTACAACAAGACAGTGCTCATAGCCCACAAAGGGATGCACCTAGAGCTCCCAGCTCAGGTGACTGGGGAGGCTAAGCCACTGGGCCCTATAGAACACCTACTACACAGACCACTCTACCAACTCAAGGAGACATAGCAGCTCTACCCAATACATAGAAACAAACAGGGAAGCAGCCAAAATGCGGAGATAAACAAACATGTTACAGATGAAAGAAATGGAGGAAAGCAAACTACTGGATATAGATCTCAAAACCACGGTTATAAGGTTACTCAAGAATCTTCTAGAAACTTCCAAGGGACCTAGTGAGACTTTCAAGGATCTTGGTGAGAAGAAAGAAAGAAAGAAAGAAAGAAAGAAAGAAAGAAAGAAAGAAAGAAAAAAGAACTGGTCAGAAATTAAGCATACACTGACTGAAATTAAGAATAATATATAGGGATTCAATATTAGAGTAGAGGATTCTGGGAATCAAATCAACTATTTGAAATATGAAGAAACAAAAAACACCCAACCAGAAGAGCAAAAAGAAAAAAAAGAATGAAAAAATATGAAGATAATATAAGGAGCCTCTGGGACAACTTCAAGCACACCAACATTTGCATTATTGGAGTGCCAGAAGAAGAGAGAGAGCAAGATATTGAAAACTTATTTGAAGAAATAATGACAGAAAATTTCCCCTACCTGGTAAAAGAAATAAACTTACAAGTCTAGGAAGCACAGAGAGTTCCAAACAAGAGGAACCCAAAGAGGACCATACCAAGACACAATGTAATTAAAATACCAAGGGCTAAAGATAAAGAGAGAATCTTCAAAGCAGCAAGAGAAAAGCAGTTAGTTACCTACAAGGGAATGCACATTATGACTGTCAGCTGATTTCTCAACAGGCCAGAAGGGAGTGGCAAGAAATATTCAAAGTGATAAATAGCAAGGACCTACAAACAAGATTACTCTACCCAGCAAAGCTATCATTTAGAATTGAAGGTTAGATAAAGAGCTTCACAGATAAGAAAAAGCTAAAGGAGTTTATCACCACCAAACCAGTATTATATAAAATGTTGAAGGGTATTCTTTAAGAAGAAGAAAAAGATTAAAAATAGGAACAACAAAATGGCAACAAATACATACCTATCAATAACTGAATCTAAAAATCAAAATAAGTGAATAAGAAATCTAATGAACAGAATAAACTGGTGAATAAAATAGAATCAGAAGCATGGAGACTGACGATTCTCAGAGGGAAGGGGGCAGGGGCGGGAAGAGATTAAACAAATATCTTATATGCTTGTAGGCATTACCTATGGACACAGACAATAGGGTGGTGAAGGCCTGGGGTGGGGTGTAAACTGGGTGGAGGGGCCAATGGTGGGAAAAAAAAAGAGGGATATCTGTAATAATCTCAACAATAAAGATTAAAAAAAATAAGGTAATGATTGCTGCTAATAAAATAATGAGGAAGGAGACTGTATACATTTTGATATAAAAGTTGTATCTATGGCTAATTAGTCAAAACAGAATAGGATCCTACCTGAGAGGACTGGGAATATAATGAATTTGAACTTGAAGGTCAGTTTTCAGTAATCCATATTGCTCTCAGTCTGGTCAGGTTCTTTGCCATTTACTTAGGGAAGAGAAGAAATCGTTGTTAGATCATTGACAATATAACTAGAACAAAAGGATTTCCTAGTTAAAACTTAGATATGCAAAAGATCCAAAGTGGATGTTAGACACTTTTCCCTTCATTTTATTCACACATTATTCAGTAGCTCTTTTTCAAAGTTTTGAACTGAGGTTCAAAGAGATTAAGTAACTTCCCCACAGTCAAAACACAAGTAACTTTCAAAAATGGAAGTAGAACACTTCCTTAGTTCCTCAAACACCTTAATCTCTTTCTCTCACAATACTTTTTTCTTTTCTGTTGGAAAAATGCAATGCTAGATTCCTTGTGTGACTGTTTATTTAATTATTTTTCTCCCTTACTAATCTATGGGTGCCTTGGAGGCAGGGATCTTCTTTTTTTTTCTCTCTCTACTGTTTATTCAGAAGCCAGGAAAATGCCTGCCTTATAGCAGGCTCCCAATAAGTTCATGATGGGCCAAAAGTAGGCTTACAGTTCTTCATATGGAAAATAATACAATGATTAATAAATAATAATATACAAATGAACTCTGTGTTTCACATACTCACAATCACAAACCTAAATTTGCCCCACCATGTATTTACTGAATGAATGAAGGCTTGACTCCAAAACCCATATTTATTTGCCTTCTAACTTCATTCTCTTCCATAACCTATTCCTGCCATCTTAAATTCCAAATACATACTCTTATATCCTTAGTGTATCTTTATTATCAGCAAGGTACAGATAATTATTCAGGTTTACTTTTAAATTTTCATCAATTTTTTTTCTATGTCATGTAAACAAAACTCTAGCAGTGGTTCTCAACCTTCCTAATGCCGCGACCCTTTAATACAGTTCCTCATGTTGTGGTGACCCCCAACCATAAAATTATTTTCGTTGCTACTTCATAACTGTAATTTTGCTACTGTTATGAATTGTAATGTAAATATCTGATATGCAGGATGTATTTTCATTGTTCGTTACACACAGGTTGAGAACCGATGTATTCTATTTTCATAGCAGCACAATTTACAATGCTAAGATCTGGAAACAACCCAAGTGCCCATCAGTAGATGAGTGGATAAAAAAGCGGTGGTACATTTATACCATGGACTACTATGCAGGAGTAAACAAGAAGAATCTCTTACCCTTTGAGACAGAATGGAGGGACCTGTAAAGTATCATGCTAAGTGAAATAAGACAATCAGAGAAAGACAAGTATAAGATGATCTTACTCATATGTGGAATCTAATTAACAAAATAAACTGATGAACAGAGTGAATTTAAAGACATGGAAGCATGGAACAGAGTGCAGAATCTCAGAGGGAAGTGGGGGCGAGGAGGGGAGGAGGTAATCACCCAAAACCTTTTATGCATATATGCATAACCCATGGACACAGACAATAGGGTAGTGAAGGCCTGGGGCATAGGGTGGGGAGAGCTGGAGGGGATCAATGGGGGGAAAAGTGTACACATGTAATACTTTCAACAATAAAGAATTATTTTTTAAAAAATTTAAAAAATTTTTTAAAGACTAGCCCCCCCTGCAGGGGGGACCTCTAAGGAACTATGAAGGGGTTAGATAGTATCTAACTTTTCCTGTAAGATGTAAATCCATGGAACACACTCAGAGAGAACTACTTCAACTGGTGTGTATAAAGAAGCTGACAAGATAGCCCCCATCTCGACAAAAGAATACCCTATAGATCTATAAATATTTCATTCTTCCCCAAAACAACAACAACAACAACAAAAAACCCTTCATCCAGAATTCATTTTCCCCAATCCCTCTCTTTTCCCTTGGTGATGTAAGCTTGGAAACATTCATGCCAATCTACAAATGAGCTCCAAATTTTTCTTCTTTTTTTCCATCATATTCATACAGGAAGATGCTTTTTCTTCCTTTTTAGGGCTTTTGAAGATCTCTTACAGGCAGCAGCTGAGGAGTTTCCATGGCACAGCAACTCTGCTAGCTCATTTCCATTTGAATCCTCCCCCTCAGGCTGCAGCATTTATGTCTTCTTCATGAAAATAGTATAGGGGGTTCTTATTCAGGATTTTCACTTCTCTGTTTCAAGGATAGTACCTTTGCATTTTTGCTGGATATGCAGCACTTTGCATATTTTAATCTCCTACTTCGGCCCCAGACGACTCAAGGACAAAAACACATTTGGGCATTTTGTTTCCTTTTATGGTTGATTATAATCAGAATAGCTAGTCAATCCATCTGTACCAGTTTAGCAGGTGTTGGCTTTTGATAAATAACAGAAATCTGGGTGAGGACTGTGTAGCATCGAAACATTTGACTTAACAGTTAAACACCTGGGTGAAAGATTGACATTTTATATGCTATAGTACAAACACAGCTCATCTCTTAAATCCTTTATGCCTCCTTAGAACTTGTATTTGGAGATGCTAATTTTCACCTTTCTGTTTTTAAAATCACATATGTTCATATTTTCAAAAGCATCCTCTCAGGTTGGTTGGTTGCATAATTCAATGTTCTAATATGTGTTTGTGCAAAACACATTCACAATTTAAAAGGGCATTTGGATGTACAGAACAGTTGTTTAAATTCTGACACTCCAGTGCAAATCAACAAAAAAACATTTGAATCTGAATTGTATGAATTTTATATAATACTCCCTGGGAATATTAAAACTCTGGTACCCCTAGGAGATAACAGTAATAAAAGATACATTCAAGAATATTTATGTAGGGCCTGAGATATGCCAGGCGTTCCGCTAGGTGCTAGGGACATAAAATGAGTGAGAGGAAAACTCTGTCCTTAAATTACACACTATTTAACAAGAAGGATAGACACTGACACTAATCATTGACATACAGTCTGATATGAGCTGTGATTGAGGTATGAAAAATATAGAACATTTCACATTTGCTTGAAATTATGCGTACTCAACATTAATAGCATCCCAGATATAAGCTATTTCTCCAGGAGTATTTTTTTCTCCTTTGTTAACCAAATATTTTTCTAGGAATAAAATATTGAGGGTCATAAGGGTTGCCCAAAGGGAAGAATGATTTAATCAACATCCTCACTCCATTTTACAGTTGCATCAAACCATCAGTCAACACCCATTAGGAGCATTCAAGGCAGGGGAGCAGGGATAAATGAAATCACAGTGAGGAAGAAAACCTTGTCAATTCCAAAATCTTAAACAGGGAAATCATTAAGTCTTAAGCTAGAATTTCAAGCAATTCAACTCCTCACAATAGAGAAAGGCATCCACACAGATGCTGCAGTTGATGTGTTGTACGTACGTGGGACTCTGACAAGATAGAAAAACTGCTTAAAAATCAAAGATAGACACATACACCTTATGGAAAACTGCTGAGGGGGCAGTCCTAAGAGGATAAGGTTTGCATTAGACAAATGCAAGTCAACAAGAATAGAACTAAGAGAAAACAATATTTAGTCTGTCATGAGAGTACTGAAAAGAACTAGGCATGAAAAAAGTAAAAACAAGAAAATCTGAGACAGTGCTGGACTAAGAGGGGAATGAACCAGAGTAAGGATTATTGTTCCTCCCTCTGGTGTAACATTTATTAGAGTATACATTTCTTGAGCTCACAAGGAATGTTAAACTGTATATTACCGATTGTATAAGAGGGACTAAGTGAAGCATACAGCATTCCAAAGGAAAGGGTCTCCTTGCTGACTGCCCTGCGATGGAAGTGGCTGACAATGGCCACATTGGAGACTACGTAACGGTTAGAGCCCTCCACTTGTAATTCACGCTTGCAGCACTTCCAGCAACCATGTACTTCACTCTTAACTACTCTGATTTGACCTTGAGTCCAGGAATAAATGTAATTATGATTGCTGTTTAACTAGCTGCTCCTTTCTTCCCACCCTCCCTGGTCCAGAGCAGTCTTTTTGTTCAAATCCCAATCTGGCTATTAAGAAAATAAGCATCCCCCTTGCAGTAGCTGATGATGTCAGTTTAAAACAAAAAGAAGAAAAGGGAAGCAAGTGACAGTGCAGAATCCCAGAAAAGTTCAGCAGTCTTTCAACTGTCAGTCTTCTTTACAGAAAATCAAAAATGACAATTCCCGAGAAAGGGTATAATTTCCCAAACCAGATAAAAAGACAATGAATATCAAACTGCAAATCGCAGTGAAATCATAGCAGGCTCTCCTTTTCTCGTTCTCTCTCTCTCTCTCTCTCTCTCTCTCTCTCTCTCTCCCCTCCTTCCCTCCCCTCTTCCCTCCCTATCACTCCCCCCTCTCTCCCAACCTTCTTTCGCCTCTCCCTTCTCCTTTCTCTCCTCTCTCTCCTCTGCCAAAGTTTTCTCACATCAAGCTGCTGCCATGGGTTGCAAATAAATGAGTTTAAAAACAGCTTTTGACAGAAATGAGGTTTAAAAAAAAGAAAAAGGTTTTATATTTGTTTTTCTTTTCTCCCACTTTCTCTCTTCTCTTGGTTCAGTACCTACACCCTGGAGCTGTGAAGTTTCCATAGTAGCTACATATTCAAAATTTTGTGGTGTTTTTTTTTTTATTATTGTTTGAATCCGCTAAAGACCCTGAGCCAGTTGGGATCAGGGACAATCATTTTACCTTTATGTCTTCAGCTCCTAGTGAAATGCTTGACACAAAGTAAATTGGCAATAAGTATTTATTGAATAAATGAATGTTATCTACTTGATTTGGTCTCTCTCAGAGGTAAGTGAGAATTGTTATGTTTTAGCAATGGTCTCAGGTCCACAAAAAAGACATATGCCCAGAATTATCATTTACGCATTCATTCCTATATCAAAAGGTATTAAAAACTATCTGGGCAATAATGGAAAGAAGATGGGCTTTTCAACGAATCAAACTTGAGCTCTTAGTCTGGATTCAGCATTTATGAACTGGCTAACTCTGGGCAAGTTACTTAATCTCTCAGAATCTGGTTTCCTCACCTGAAAATTGGAGGAGATAATATCTAATCATATGGTTATTGTGAGGCTTAAATGCATAATGTATATAAAGCATCTGAGTCACAATACCTAGCTCACAGTAAACAATACATAAATGTTAACTATGTCAAAGTGCTCAGAGCTGTGCCCGGCACCTAAGAGGAACAGGATAAATAATAGTTCCCTCCCCCCATAGATTCAGTTATATGCAAAGCATTAAGGTCCAACTATATTGTCTTACAGAATGTACATTATAGTGGCAGAAATAAGATATTTCCTCCATGAATCAAATGTAAGTTGGTGATTGATGGATGTTGTGTTAAATATGTCATCCTGGGGTCCTGTTTCATCACTGGCTTCCCAATAAGGTTAAATTTAACTTGAGACATAGAAAGGGATGTCATAACTTGCTTTGGTGTATTTTAGGCAAAGATTTAGTACAAACCTTAACTCTACTTGTGCCTGCAGAGATTTATATTCTGCTTCTAAGTCAAATCATTTGGAATCAACTCCATTGCATACATTAGGAAATAAATACCCCATAAATACACTCATATCTATTCTGCTGCTGGAAGCTGGAAATAGCCATGAATTGTTGTTGCACTTTTCATTTTTCAGGAATGGCACATATAATAAATAAATAAACACTTGAAAGGCAAATCAATACTATATAACCTTGTTATGAGAGGCTCATGCCCATTTTAAACAGGCTGCCACGAATACAGAATTGCCCTCTCCTTCTGCATACCAATGTAAACTGCCATGTGATCTATCCTGAGGATTTAAATTCTGAACACAAAGATTAGCAATAAGCTTGATGATACATCATATTTACTTTTCAAATGATCCCCTTAAATAAAAAATTCCAGTTCCAACTAAGTGGCTCCATAAAAGGTATAAAAGACTTCTAAGCACTTGTTCTCCATACTGACAACCTAGAAAAGAATTAAAATTTACCCAGTGCACAAAAGATAGATTTTATTACCATTATTGCTGATACCACTAGATAATACCCATGGTAGGTGCTCCTTAATGAATACCACTAAGATGTCAGTATATGGCTATAGGCTTAATCCTTACAGCAACCTCAAGGAGTAGATACTATCACTCCCATTTCACAGGTAAGATAACTAAGACTCTCATATGAACATTGTCTTTGCTCACTGTTTCTGTGTGGTCAGCAGGCAAGTTTTATGTCAAATAATACAAAATTAGATTCTAGTTCTTCTCATCTTCACAGTGATCAAACCTCACCTCTTCTTTACCTATATATAGCCTTTCCATGTGTTCTCTCCAGCATGGGTGCTTTAGGGTAGCCATGTCTACTCAGGACTCCCAGGTGCATGTAACAGAATAGCCAGGTAGAAGCTTTAACAGCTTTTATGACTCAACCCTGGAAGATGTGTTCACTTCTGCCAAGATACAGAGCCACCCAGATTCAAGGGGAAAGAACATAGACCACATTCCTTATGAAGGAGTGTCAATGTCAGACAGTAAAAGGAGCATGTGGGAAGGAATGAATTGTATTTTTAAGCTATTTCTGAAAAATCTTTAACAAGAGAATTACAAAACTATCCTACAATATCTATGGAAGGCCAAAAGCCCATGGTTTTCCAAAATACTCCTGAAGAAGAAAAAAATACCAAGACTTTAAAATACAATAATGCAATGTGATAAAGTCATAAGGATAGATGAATTGACCAGTGGAACACAAATGTAAGGGATACACTCAGGGGTCCTGGGTCTCGCGCGATTTCACACACTGGGTCACTAGTATATAAAAAATATGTATATATGCACACATATACATATGTGCATTTGTATATTAAATACAGCAGGTCCTCAAATAACATCCTCTTGTTCAACATTCTTTCATTATAACATTGATGATATGCTATAGGAAATTAACTTGTTTATAACAATTAGTCTATGGTAAATTGATTTCATTCTATGTTGTTTTAAATAAAGTCACAGAACCTATGGATGGCATTAAGTGAGGACTTAATATACACAGGAAACACATGGGTTAATCACATGAGAAGGAAATGACATTGGATCCTACCTCATACCATACACAAAAATCAATTCCATATAGATTAAACTTGTAGAAATGATATTTTGATTTACCCATATTCACAAACATTCCTCTTGCTTTTCACAAACATTTAAAAACACAAAACAAAACCCCTAGTGAGAGTACAATCAATTTAGTCTTCTATTATTATTAACTTTCTTGCTCTCTCTGACAACTATTGGCTGGCTGCTCTGAGTCTTCACATGAGCTCTTCTGAACTCAAACTCATGCCTTATAATTGCCCTGAATCATTGCATCAGAAAAAAAAAATGAGCTATGCCCTTGTGCTTCTTATTTTCTCATTTCTTGGGAAGAAACATGAAAGGATCAAGTCTGTGTATAAAAATACTGCCAATTTCACAATCCATCACCACTTAATTCAATTGGGACTTTTGTTTTAGCTCCTTTTGTTTCCTCAATTGGTAATCATGAGTAGGGGAAAATAAATGTTTTGTTTATATTTTATTTCTTCACAAAGATTCTAAATTTATAAGAACTTATTTGTATTTGGCAAGCATTATTGTCAACAGCTCTAAGTACCCAGCTTCTCAAAGGCTGTATTAACTGTTGGCGTTTTTCTAAGAAAAGTAGCACATATATCCTGTCAACTTTTATTTACTCGTGGCATTACTTGTATTTTTATTAACTTATTTACGCATTCATTCTCAATTCACTTTATATATGTCTAGCTCTGGCTCTATTTCTTATTTCTAAATCATCACCTAATATGTACCAGACACTCTTATTGATCTTGTGTTTTCATTAGTAAACAAAATGTCTAAAATGCCAAACATTTCAGAAGGATAAGCACGATGATATATGCTTTCCCCTTGGCCTAGACAATGAATTGTGTTCTAGTGGAAAAAGTAAATACTTCAGTTAGAAAGACATGCATTCTTGTATCACCTCCAAAATTTACTAGTCGCATATTCCTAGGCAAGCTTCTCCACTCTCTTCACTTTAATTTACACATTTGTGAAAAAATTGTGTAATAAATCTGTTCTCATAAAATTGGGATTGTGATTAGTCTCATGTGGTATTAAAGAGATGTATAATGCATATAGTTTTATATTCCCTTATATTATCAGGATTAAAAAATAGCAATCATAATAGTTAAAATAAAGTTACAAGTAAAAAAGTAAATGAAATTATATCACAGACTACCTAATTAGAATATTAAAATAATAAGGGTTGCCCAATTATATAATGCATTTACTTACATTATTGAATGCCTTCTTTTTGTCAGATACTGTCTGAGATTCTGGAAATTCAAAAATGAATTAAAATTTCTCCTTTCTTATGTTATTTAGATTTTATGGAAAAGGACTACAGTTAATTATATATAATGTGGTAAATACTTTAATGGAGTTAATACTAACTAGATCTACAATATGGATGGAGTGAACTACCTAAATTTGCCTGAGTTTGAGGAATGTTTCAAAAAGGAGGTAATAATTGGAGAAAATTTGAATGAAAATATAACATTTTAACACACACACACACACACACACACACACACACACACCAGAGAGTTTCCAAGATACTTCAATGACCGAGGTCATAGAGGAGAGAAGGGCAAAGAGGTAAGACCTGTATTTGATACCATTTTTCTCAAGTATTTGCCAATTCACAAGCTAAAACAATATGGAGTTTCCTCAAAAAATTAAAAATGGAACTCCCATTTGACCCAGTAATCCCACTTCTAGGATTATATCCCAAGAAATCAGAAACACCAATCAGAAAGGATATATCCACCTCTATGTTCGTAGCAGCACAATTTACAATAGCTAAGATTTGGAAACAGTCTAAATGCCCATCAGCAGAAGAGTGAATCAAAAAACTGTGGTACATCTACTCTATGCTGCTGTATAAAAGAAGGAACAGCATGGATGGACCTAGAGAGCATTATGCTAAGCAAAATAAGACAGTCGGAGAAAGATAAATATCACATGATCTCACTCATTTGTGGAATATAATGAACAACATAAACTGATGAACAAAAATAGATCCAGAGACATAGAAGCATCCAACAGAACGGCAACCTCAGAGGGAAGGCAGGGGAGGGAGGTGACAAAAGAGATCAACCAAAGGACTTATATGCATGCATATAAGCATAACTCATGGACACAGACAGTAGGGGATGGGGGGTGAGGGCTTGTGCTGGGGGGTGGGAACGGCCGGGGAGAGGTCAATGGGGGAAAAAGAAGACACATGTAATACTTTAAACAATAACAATTTTGTTTTTAAAAAAAGGTTGAAAAATTGAGGTAAACTTTCAAAACCAATAAGACAAACATTGGAGTTTAAAGTCTACAAGATGAAAAAAATCTAGTAAATGCCACAGGCTTTTAGTTTAATACCCCTGAATAGCTAACTATACCTTAAAATAAGTGTAAAATGAAAAATATCAGAAATTTAATAGACTAGTCAATTTCTGCTCTGATATAAAACATTTAAAAATTGTTACTCTCATCACTTGATCTAATTGATAGTTATAAAAGATTCCATTCACAACAACAGATTATACATTCTTTTTACGCACCACAAAACTTATACCATAATAGGCTATATTTTGGATCATGAACCACACCAACAAATTTAAAAGAATTGAATTGAGTGTGTTCTCTGTCACAATGGAATCAAATAATAAACTAATAACACAAAGATACAGAAAATCTCCAAACTCCCGATAACTCTAAATAATACATGAGTTGAAATGATTGAAAATTAAATACATCATAACAAACTCGAGAGACAGAACTAAAACACTAAAGTTAGTTAATTATAATGAAATGTGATAAATGCTGTAATGGAGTGGGAAATATATATCCTTAGATGCTTGCATTAGAAAGAGAAAAGGTATCAAGTCAATAATCTAAGCTCCCATCTCAAAAATCTAGAAAAAGAAAAGCAAAACAAACCCAGAGCAAGCAGAACAAAAGAAATAATAAAAAGCAGAAATCAATAAAATCATTAGAACAAAAAGCTGGTTCTTTAAAGAAAATCAATTAAAAATTGACAAGCCTCTTGCAAGACTGACAAAGTAAATAAGAAAGACATAAATCAGCAATATCAGAAATGTAACAGGAAAGATCACTACTGATCCTGCAGATATCAAAAGGACAGTAATGTAATACTACAAACAACCATAAGTTTGATAACTTAGATTAAATGAATGGATCAAGTCCTCCAACAACAAAAACTACCACAACTCATGCAACATGAAATAGATCATTCAAATAGTGCCATAACTATTGAGAAAAAATAAATTCATATTTTTAAAATTCCAAAAATAAAATCGCCAGGCCCAAATGATTTTATTAGAGAATTCTACCAAACACAATTTTAAAAAATTAACCCTATTTTATGCAATATACTAAACATGTAACAATATTAACCAGCAATTGCACTCTTAGAAATGTATCCAAAATAAATGAAAACTTATGCCCACAAAAATACCTGTACACAACGTTTATAACAGCTTTACGTACAATAGTCCAAACTAAAAATATCCCAGATGTCCTGTAGATGAATAGATAAACAGGGGTCCATCCATGTCATGAAATATTACACAGAAATAAAAAGAACCAAACTATTGTTACACACAACAATCTAGATGAATCTCCAGAGAATTATGCTGAGTGAAAAAGGACAATCTCAAAATATTACATACTGCATGATCCCATGTATATAGCTACCTTGAAATGACAAAATTATAGATATGGAGAACAGACTGGTGGTTGCCAGGAGCTAAGGAGGGAATAGGGACAGAAGGACAGTGGATGTGACTATAAAAGGGCAATATGAGGGATTCCTGTAGTGATGGAAATGTTCGGTATTTTTCCTATATCAATGTCAAGCTCCACATTCTGATACTGCACCATGGTTTCACAAAATGTTATCATTGGGGGAAACTGAGTTAAAAATTTATGGGATATCTCAGTATTATTTTTCATTATTGCATGTAAATCTATAATTATCTCAAAATAGAAAATTAATTTAAAATGTATAAATTATTGTTGAGGTAATAGGGGTTAGGGGAACCATCACCCCCAAATCACATGAACTAAGAGTAAAGGAAAATGGATACTCCAGAAAAATTATGGTGATGTTACTGGAAGGGCAGAGAATAAGTGTCGTGTGCCAACACAACTCTCTAACACACGAGGGCAGCATCAAGTCCTATTTACTCCTGTTATTAGAGGTTGTTGTTTCATATTTACGTTGTTTATCAACAAGAATTTGGAAAAACATATAGGATTTGTCTTTCCTCTATATGGCAATCCTGGAACTGCTCAATTTCTTAAATGTATAGTCCTTAATTATACTTTGGGAAAATATACAAATATCCTGCTTTTACATTAAACATGGTAACAATTCTTGGAGATGGGGGAATAAAATAAATTATATTTACAAATACATCTTCTACTGGACCTAAAATATTTTATAAATTAGAGAGTTGCATAGAATATAAAGCCAGCCTGGCCAGTGTGCCTCAGTGGTTGTATCAACCCATGAACCAGGAAGTCATGGTTGGATTCCTGGTCAGGGCACATGCCTGGATTGTGGGCTCAATTCTCAGTAGTTAGCATGTAGGAGGCAGCTGATTGATGATCCTCTCTCATCATTGATGTTTCTATTTCTCTCTCCCTCTTCCTTCCTCTCTCTGAAATCAATAAAAACATTTTTTTTAAAAAAAGAATATAAAACCAAACCTTTGTTATAGAGAAACTAGCTTCCTGAGCTCTTAGTAGCTCTCATTACAGTATATAAGATTCTGTTTAAAAGATGCCCTGTTTTCATATTCCCTGCATTCAAACTGCAGAAGTTGGTCTCAGCTAAGCACGAGAATGGAAGCACAAAGAATGGGAAGGTGGCCAGGTTATCACTACCTACATCATCCAACATTCTCGGTATAGTTGCAGAGAGCCTGGCACTGGACTACTGAGGAAGCAGAGCCCAAAGAATCAGATCTTTTTCGGATTCACCAAAGACTTTTTAACTGCCTCTAAAAGTGAGCAGTCACACAGAACACTGGGGAGAGTATGCTTGTTTTAAATAGTCTACATTTTTAATTGGATATGCCACTTCACACTACAATGGCACCGTGTTCAAGTATCTATTGCAAAGAGTAAGTATTATCACTCAAACAACAGTATACAAATCTTGCTAGTGAGGCAAATACAGTAGTGGGTAACTGGCAAAGTTGCCTGCAAGGTGCCTTCCTAATATAAGATTCCACAATTTCATAAGTGGCATTAAATGATGATGATAATGGGAGCTCATGTGTATGATGCTTTATGGTTGAAAAAGCACTTTCACTTCCATAATTTCATTTTATTCATAAAATCAGCACTATGAGGTAATCATTATTTCTACATATGAGAAAAAGATTTGAAGGGGTGAAGTGATCTTAGAATGAATTTGAACCCAGGTCTCATTATGTGCAAATCTCTGGCTCTCTGATGAGATCACATCCTAGTAACAATATGTCTGGTACCAGAGGAGCAATGAAGATCAAACAATTATTTCAAAGAAATACAATTGGCTCTAAGTTCTCTTACCTATAATCAAATTACACTGGTTATAAATCTGAGAACCAGAGAGTCTGGGGATGATAGTCAGAAGAGCCCATTCAATCACCAGCAATGGCATTACTTCTCTTTATTTTTTTATTGATGATATACAGCATACTGTTTTCAGGCACATTTACACAGCATATTAAAAAAGAGTGCTGAACCAAGGATTACAGAAGTAGCATGCAAACAAAAGCAAACAGAGTATATAGGTACTCACAGACACACACACACAACACACACACGCACACACACACACTGCTGACATCTGAATGAAAAGAAGCTAACTCTGACATTCAAAGTCAAATGTAATTGCTAGTAGGTAAAATTTCATTTTCCTAAGAATCATCTTCTGAAATGGTTAAAATTAACAGCTTTTCCAAGATCGTCTGGAGACCATTATTGAAGGTTTAAGATTGCTCTCAATATAAGGTTCTGTTTAAAAAACAAAACAAAACAGGAGCTATTATTAACAGCTTTTTATTTTTTCTATATTTTGTTTCTGGCACTGGAGTAGAGGAACTTTATATATATTATGCGGAATGTGAAATACTATAGGGTAGATATTTTTATCCATATTTAACAGAAGTATAGACTAAGTTTCAAAAATGTTAAAATTATATGCCTAAGATGTTATCGCTAGTAACTGGGACTCCAGTCTAAGTATTTTGAACTATAAAGTTTGCTTTCTTTCTACTATACCATCATATCCTAATTTGACTTTATGTATGTGATCACTCATCTTATCACAGGTATTTGGCAGGCATTAGAGTTAGGAAAGGTGGGGATATTGTTATGCCTCCTTTTCTGCCATTTGATTGCAGGAAGGGAAAGTCTCTCTTGCTTTGGGGAGGTACTCAATGCACCAAAAGTATCACTTATGCACTGTAGTGCAGGCACAGGTGAGACTTACAGACCAATGGAATACAATTGAGAGTCTAGAAGTAAACCCATAGCTTTATAACCCATCAATTTTGACAAGGTACCAAAACAACAGGAAAAGAATAGTCCCTTCAACAAATTATGCTGGTACAACTGGATAACCACATGCAAAATAAAGAATCTGGACTCCAACTTCATGCCACATACAAAAATTAACTGAAAATGGATCAAAAAGTTAAATGTAAGATCTAAAACTAAAAACTATTATAAGAAAATATAGAGATAAAACTTCATAACTTTGGATTTGTCAGTGAATTATGAGATTTGACACCAAAAGCACAAATAACAAAATAGATAAATTGGACTTTTTAAAAATTAAAAACTTAGGTAATGAAAAGATACTATTAAGAAAGTGAAAGACAATGTACAGAATAGGAGAAAATATTTATAAATCATGTATCTGTAAGAGTTTACTATCCAGAATACATAAAGAACACTTAAACTGAACAACAACAAAAAAGGCAAACAACCCAGTTAAGCAATAAGCAGACTACTTGAATAAACATTTCTCTAAAGAAGATATACAAATAGCTAACAAGCATATGAAAGATGTTCAATATAATTGGCCATTAAGGAAATTCGAATCAAAACCACAATGACAAACCACTTCACACTCACTAGCATGGCTATAATAAAAGATGTTTAAACCCCAGAAATAACAAGTGTTAGTGAGGGTGTAGAGAAGTAAGAACCTTCATACATTTCTAGTGAGAATGTAAAATGAAGCAGTCACTTTGAAAACAGTTTTTTATTTCCCCAAAAGGTTAAACATGCAATTATAACACGACCCAGCAATTCCACTCCTAATATATACCCTCCAAAAAACTGAAACAGGTACTCAAACAAATACATATACCTGAGTGTTCAGAGAAGCACTATTTTAGCACTATTTACAACAGGTAAAAGGTGGAAACAACTTGAATGTTCATCAATAGATGGATGGTAAGCAAACTGTAGGCATATATATAATGTCTACATATACTGGTGTGTGTGTGTGTGTGTGTGTGTGTGTGTGTGTGTTATAATACATTATATATAACGTATTATTATGCAGTCATAAAAAAGAATAAAATACTGATACATACCACAACTTGAATGAACCTCAAAAACATTACACTAAGTTAAAAAAAAAAGCAAGGCAAAAGATCACAGCTATGATCCCTACTAGGTGAACAATCAAGAATAGGCAAATCCTTAGAGACAGAAAGCAATTAGGGGTATCAGAAGATGGGGGTAAGGGGAAATAGAGAGTGATTACTTATGGAGTAAGAGTTAGAGAGATATTCTGATGTGATGAAAAAGTTTTTTGTTTTTTTTCCATTATTTTAAATTTTATTGGGGTGACATTAGTCTACATGAACATAGAACAGGGGTGGGCAAACTTTTTGACTCGAGGGCCACAATGGGTTCTTAAACTGGACCGGAGGGCCGGAACAAAAGCATGGATGGAGTGTTTGTGTGAACTAATATAAATTCAAAGTAAACATCATTACATAAAAGGGTACGGTCTTTTTTTTTTTTTTTAGTTTTATTCATTTCAAACGGGCCGGATCCGGCCCGAGGGCCTTAGTTTGCCCACGGCTGACATAGAGACTAACATATAACATGTGTGGATTACTAATTTACAAAATCTGTATATAGGACCATGTGACCACCATTCAAAGTATAATCTTCTCCTGTCACCTCATATTAGGACCCCTTTCTTCCCCCACCCCCCCCCCTCTGGCAACCACCACACTACTATTTGTGTACATAAGTTTCAGTTTTATATTCCACATATGAGTTAAATCAGATAGTTCTTAGCTTTCTCTGTTTGACTTATTTTACTTTGCATAATGTTCTCAAGGTCCATCCATGTTGTTGTAAATGATGCTATTTTATCCTTTCTTATGGCTGTGTGAAACTCCATTGTGTGTATATACCACATCTTTATCCAGTCCTCTATCGTAGGGCACTTTGGCTGTTTCCAACTCTTGGCCACCGTGAATAATGCTGCAATGAACAAAGGTGTGCATATATCTTTGCGTATAAATGATTTCGAGTTTTTGGGGTATATACCCAGGAGTGGGATTGTTGGGTCGTATGGTAGCTCTATTTTTAATTTTTTGAGGAATTGCCAAACTGCTTTCCATAGTGGTTGTACCAGCAGTGAATGAGGGTTCCCTTTTTTCCACAACCTCTCCAACACTTGTTGTTGCTTGTCTTATTGATAATGGCCACTCTAACTGGTGTAAGGTGGTATCTCATTGTAGTTTTAATTTGCATTTCCCTGATTGCCAGTGAGGTTGAACCTCTTTTCATATATCTATTGGCTGTTTGTATGTCTTCTTAGGAGAGGTGTATTTTCAGGTCCTCTGCCTACTTTTTGATTGGATTGTTTATTTGTTTGGTGTTGAGTCTTATGAGTTCTATATATATTTTGGAAATTAAACCTTTGTCAGAGCTACTGTTGCGAATATCATCTCCCATCTGGTTGGCTGCCTGTTTGTTTTGTTGTCTGTATCTTTAGCTGTGCAGAAGCTCTTCAGTTTGATATAGTTCCATTCATTTATTTTTGCCTTTACCTCCTTTGCCTTTGGGGTCAAGTCCATAAAATGTTCTCTATCCCCAGGTCCATAAGTTTGGTACCTATATTTTTTTCTATGTGACTTATAGTTTTGGGTCTTATGTCTAAGTCTTTGATCCATTTTGAATTAATTTTTGTAGATGAGGACAAACTGCAATCCGTTTCATTCATTTGCATGTGGCTTTCCCGTTTTCCCAGCACCATTTATGAAGAGACTATCTTTACTCCAATGTTCATTTCTGGCTCCTTTGTAAAAAATCATCTGTCCATATATGTGTGGTTTAATAGCTGGGCTCTCTATTCTGTTCCATTGATCTGTGTATCTGTTTCTTTGCCAATACCATGCTGTTTTGATTATCGTAGTTCTGTAGTATATTTTGAAGTCAGGTAGCGTGATACCTTCAGGCTTGTTCTTTTTTTTCAGGATTGCTTTGGCTATTCTGGGTCTTTTGGGGTTCCATACAAATCTGATGATTTCTCGCTCTATTTCTTTTAAAAAATGACATTGAGATTTTGATGGGGATTGCATTAAATCTATATATTGCTTTGTGTAAAATGGCCATTTTAACAATGTTGATTCTTCCAATCCATGAACACGGGATATTTTTCCATTTTTTGTGTCTTTTTCAATATCTTTTAATAATATTTTGTCATTTTCAGTATATAGGTCTTTCATATTCTTTGTTAAGTTTATTCCTAGGTATTTTATTCTTTTGGTTGCAATTGCAAAAGGAATCGTTTTCTCCATTTCTTTTTCTGAAGTTTTGTTATACAGGAAGGCAATGGATTTTTGTACATTGATTTTGTATCCTGCAACCTGACTGTATTTGTTTATTGTTTCCAGTAGTTTTTTGGTAGAGTCATTTGGGTTTTCTATATACTGCATCACGTCATCCACAAAAAGTGACAGTTTGACTTCTTCCCTATTTGGATGCCTTTTATTTCTTTCTCTTGCCTTATTGCTCGGGCTAGTACTTCCAGTACTATGTTGAATAAGAGTGGTGAGAGGGACATCCTTGTCATGTTCCTGATCTTAGGGGTAAAGCTTTCAGTTTTACACCATTGAGTATGATATTGGCTGAGGGTTTATCATATATGGCCTTTATTAAGTTGAGGTACTTTCCTTCTATTCCTATTTTATTGAGTGTTTTAATCATAAATGGATGTTGTATCTTATCAAATTCCTTTTCTGCATCTATTGACAAGATCATATGATTTTTATCCTTTCTTTTGTTAATGTGGTATATTACGTTGATTGATTTGCGAATGTTGAACCATCCTTGTGTCCCTGATGAATCCCACTTGATCGTGATGTATTATTTTTTGGATATACTCTTGTATTCGATTAGCTAGTATTTTGGTTAGGATTTTTGCATCTGTATTCATCAGGGATATTAGTCTGTAGTTTTCTTTTTTTGTGTTATCTTTGCCAGGTTTTGGTATTATTATTATATTGGCCTCATAGAATGTGTTAGGAAGTATTGCCTCTTCTTCAATTTGTTGGAAAAGTTTGCAAAGAATAGGCTTTAATTCTTCCTTGAATGTTTGGTAGAATTCACTGGTAAAGCCACTTGGTTCTGGACTTTTGTTTTTTTGGGAGGTTTTTTATGGTTGTTATACAGGAAGGCAATGGATTTTTGTACATTGATTTTGTATCCTGCAACCTGACTGTATTTGTTTATTGTTTCCAGTAGTTTTTTGGTAGAGTCATTTGGGTTTTCTATATACTGCATCACGTCATCCACAAAAAGTGACAGTTTGACTTCTTCCCTATTTGGATGCCTTTTATTTCTTTCTCTTGCCTTATTGCTCGGGCTAGTACTTCCAGTACTATGTTGAATAAGAGTGGTGAGAGGGACATCCTTGTCATGTTCCTGATCTTAGGGGTAAAGCTTTCAGTTTTACACCATTGAGTATGATATTGGCTGAGGGTTTATCATATATGGCCTTTATTAAGTTGAGGTACTTTCCTTCTATTCCTATTTTATTGAGTGTTTTAATCATAAATGGATGTTGTATCTTATCAAATTCCTTTTCTGCATCTATTGACAAGATCATATGATTTTTATCCTTTCTTTTGTTAATGTGGTATATTACGTTGATTGATTTGCGAATGTTGAACCATCCTTGTGTCCCTGATGAATCCCACTTGATCGTGATGTATTATTTTTTGGATATACTCTTGTATTCGATTAGCTAGTATTTTGGTTAGGATTTTTGCATCTGTATTCATCAGGGATATTAGTCTGTAGTTTTCTTTTTTTGTGTTATCTTTGCCAGGTTTTGGTATTATTATTATATTGGCCTCATAGAATGTGTTAGGAAGTATTGCCTCTTCTTCAATTTGTTGGAAAAGTTTGCAAAGAATAGGCTTTAATTCTTCCTTGAATGTTTGGTAGAATTCACTGGTAAAGCCACTTGGTTCTGGACTTTTGTTTTTTTGGGAGGTTTTTTATGGTTGTTTCAATTTCCTCACTGCTGATCGGTCTATTTAGATTTTCCAGTTCTTCATGATTTAGTCTAGGAAGGTTACATATTTCTAGGAACTTATCCATTTCTTCTAGATTATTGAAATTGGTGGCATAAAGGCTTTCATAATATTCTAGTATGATCCTTTGTATATCTGTGATGTCTGTGGTGATTTCTCCTCTCTCATTTCTGATTTTGTTTATATGGGCCTTTTCCCTTTTTTCCTTAGTGAGACTAGCCAGGGGTTTGCCAATTTTATTAATCTTTTCAAAGAACAAACTCTTCGTTTTATTAATTTTTTCTAGTCTTTTTGTTCTCTATTTCATTTAATTCTGCTCTGACTTTTATTATTTCCTTTCGTCTGCTAACTTTGGGTTGCTTTCGTTCTTCTTTCTCTAGTCTCTTGTGATGTTAGGTTGTTTACTTGGAATTTCTCCTGTTTCCTGAGATAGGCCTGTAGTGATATAAACTTCCCTCTTATTACAGCTTTCGCTGCATCCCAGAGGTTTGAATATGTGGCGTTATCATTCTCATTTGTCTCGATATATCTTTTGATCTCATCTTTTATTTCTTCTTTGACCCATTTTTTAGTAGTATGTTGTTTAATCTCCACTTATTTGTAAGGTTGTTTATTTTTTACCTCCTTTTTGCAGTTGATTTCTAATTTCATTGCATCATTGTCAGAAAATATACTTGGAATAATTTCAATATTTTTGAATTTGTTGATGCTTGTTCTGTGACCCAACATATGGTCTATCCTTGAGAATGTTCCATGTGCACTGGAGAAGAATGTATAGTCAGATGTTCTGGGATGAAATGTTCTGTAAATGTCTATTATATCCATTTGGTCTAGTGTTTCATTTAAGGCTGATATTTCTTTATTGATCTTTTGTTTGGTTGATCTGTCTAGAGTTGTCAATGGAGTATGAAGGTCTCCAACTATAATTATGTTTTGATATGTTCCTCCCTTTATTTCTGTGAGTAGCTGTTTAATATATTTCAGCGCTCCCTGGTTGGGTGCATATATATTAAGAAGTGTTATGTTTTCTTGATGTAGTGTTTCCTTTATCATTATAAAGTGTCCATGTTTGTCTCTTTGTTATCTTGACATTTATTTTAGCATATATAAGTATGGCTACACCTGCAAAGGGCCAGAAGGTTGAGAATCACTGCTCTAACTGATTGATTCTGTTTTCTGTGCTCATCAGTTCATTCTTAATTTCTTTAATTGCCTGCTTCATTTCCATGATTTCTGCTATATTCTTTTTTAACAATTCGATTTCTTTGGATAAATACTCATTTTGTTCATTGATTTGTTTTCTGTGTGAGTATTGATGTATGAAGATTTCCTATAGCCATTTTATCTTTTGTTTTCTGGTAACTCTATGCCTCCATTGGTTCTTTCCTTTTATGCTTCTATCTGTTGTGTTTGTTTGGTGGTATTCCATACATCTTTCCTCTATTTCCTCTTTTTTTAAGCTATATGACTTGTTTGGGGAATTTCTGTGTGTGGTTTCCATTAGTATTATAAAAAGTGAAGTTGCATATATGCCATAGTTTTTTCCCTTTTGAGTACATCAAATCTTTATCTTCCTTTGGCTGTCCATACCTGTCCCTCTTCCCCTTGTATGTTTTTGTCACAAATTATCCCTGTTTATGCTGTGAGTTTTTGGCAATCCCACTGGTAGTGTTATAACCTTATGTTCTTTGTTTCAGGTAGAATAACTCCCTTGAGCATTTCCTGCAATGGAGGTTTTATAGTAACAAAATCCCTCAGTTTCTGTATGTCTGAGAATATTCTTATTTCTCCTTCATATTTAAAGGATAATTTGGCTGGATATATGTGTGGCTGGTAATTTCTTTCAGGCATTTGAATATTTGGTTCCACTCTCTTCTTGCTTTTAGAGTTTCTGCTGAGAAATTGGGTGAAATTCTGATGGGTTTTCCTTTGTAGGTCACTTCGTTCTTTTCCCTGGATGCTTTGTGAGGATTTTCTCTTTGTCACCAATTTTTGACAGTTTCATTACCAAGTGCCTTGGAGGGCCCCTTTGGATTGAGGTAAATAAGTGCTTCTTGGATTCAAGGATCTAGTTCTTTCCATAGATTTGGGAAGTTCTCATGCATTTTTTTTAATAGACTCTCCATTCCATACTCTCTCTCTTCCTCCTCCGTTATGCCTATGATTCTGATATTATTATTTTTTTTATGGAATAGAGAGGTCTCCTAGGGCTATTTCATATTTCTTTATTTTCAGGTCGTTCTCTTCTTCCCTCTGCATCATTTCTTGATTCCTATCTTCAATATCACTAGTTCTTTCCTCTAACTGGTTGGTTCTGTTTTCTATGCTCATCAGTTCACTCTTAATTTCTTTGCCTGCTTCATTTCCAGAATTTCTGCTATATTCTTTTTTAACAATTCAATTTCTTTGGAGAAATACTCATTTTGTTCATTGATTTGTTTTCTGAGTGAGCTGAATTGCCTGTCAGTATTTTCTCACATCTCATTGAGTATTTTCAGAACTGCAATCTTGAAATCTCTGTCATTCAACTCACATAATTCCATGTGTTCTAGCCTATTTTCTGGGGATTTATCATTTTCTTTATGGCCATCTTGTTGTTGTGATTGTTCATGGCATTCGTTGTTCTCCTTTGTTTCCCATTTATCTCTGAGGAGGTCTTTCTACCCCTTCCAGTATATGGCAATGAATTGAAATATTTTTTTTTTCATCTGTGGCCTCACAGTTTTGAGCCTCTGCCTCTGCTGCTTGGGGTTGAGGTTGGTTTTTCCCTCACAGTAATGGCAGTTCCTGACTTTCAAGGGTCGCTCACTGGTAGTGTTATAACCTTATGTTCTTTGTTTCAGGTAGAATAACTCCCTTGAGCATTTCCTGCAATGGAGGTTTTATAGTAACAAAATCCCTCAGTTTCTGTATGTCTGAGAATATTCTTATTTCTCCTTCATATTTAAAGGATAATTTGGCTGGATATATGTGTGGCTGGTAATTTCTTTCAGGCATTTGAATATTTGGTTCCACTCTCTTCTTGCTTTTAGAGTTTCTGCTGAGAAATTGGGTGAAATTCTGATGGGTTTTCCTTTGTAGGTCACTTCGTTCTTTTCCCTGGATGCTTTGTGAGGATTTTCTCTTTGTCACCAATTTTTGACAGTTTCATTACCAAGTGCCTTGGAGGGCCCCTTTGGATTGAGGTAAATAAGTGCTTCTTGGATTCAAGGATCTAGTTCTTTCCATAGATTTGGGAAGTTCTCATGCATTTTTTTTAATAGACTCTCCATTCCATACTCTCTCTCTTCCTCCTCCGTTATGCCTATGATTCTGATATTATTATTTTTTTTATGGAATAGAGAGGTCTCCTAGGGCTATTTCATATTTCTTTATTTTCAGGTCGTTCTCTTCTTCCCTCTGCATCATTTCTTGATTCCTATCTTCAATATCACTAGTTCTTCCCTCTAACTCAGCGGTTCTCAACCCATGGGTCGCGACCCCTTTGGCGGTCAAACAACCCTTTCACAGGGATCACCTAAGACCATCCTGCATATCAGATATTTACATTACGATTCATAACAGTAGCAACATTACAGTTATGAAGTATCAACGAAAATAATTTTATGGTTGGGTCACAACATGAGGAACTGTATTTAAAGGGCCAGAAGGTTGAGAACCACTG
>NW_005355237.1:221261-223157 GCF_000412655.1 Myotis brandtii | reverse complement strand
TTACATTTAGGGTAATTATTGATGTATGAAGATTTCCTATAGCCATTTTATCTTTTGTTTTCTGGTAACTCTATGCCTCCATTGGTTCTTTCCTTTTATGCTTCTATCTGTTGTTTTTGTTTGGTGGTATTCCATACATCTTTCCTCTATTTCTTCTTTTTTTAAGCTATATGACTTGTTTGGGGAATTTCTGTGTGTGGTTTCCATTAGTATTATAAAAAGTGAAGTTGCATATATGCCATAGTTTTTTCCCTTTTGAGTACATCAAATCTTTATCTTCCTTTGGCTGTCCATACCTGTCCCTCTTCCCCTTGTATGTTTTTGTCACAAATTATCCCTGTTTATGCTGTGAGTTTTTGGCAATCCCACTGGTAGTGTTATAACCTTATGTTCTTTGTTTCAGGTAGAATAACTCCCTTGAGCATTTCCTGCAATGGAGGTTTTATAGTAACAAAATCCCTCAGTTTCTGTATGTCTGAGAATATTCTTATTTCTCCTTCATATTTAAAGGATAATTTGGCTGGATAGATGTGTGGCTGGTAATTTCTTTCAGGCATTTGAATATTTGGTTCCACTCTCTTCTTGCTTTTAGAGTTTCTGCTGAGAAATTGGGTGAAATTCTGATGGGTTTTCCTTTGTAGGTCACTTCGTTCTTTTCCCTGGATGCTTTGTGAGGATTTTCTCTTTGTCACCAATTTTTGACAGTTTCATTACCAAGTGCCTTGGAGGGCCCCTTTGGATTGAGGTAAATAAGTGCTTCTTGGATTCAAGGATCTAGTTCTTTCCATAGATTTGGGAAGTTCTCATGCATTTTTTTTAATAGACTCTCCATTCCATACTCTCTCTCTTCCTCCTCCGTTATGCCTATGATTCTGATATTATTATTTTTTTTATGGAATAGAGAGGTCTCCTAGGGCTATTTCATATTTCTTTATTTTCAGGTCGTTCTCTTCTTCCCTCTGCATCATTTCTTGATTCCTATCTTCAATATCACTAGTTCTTCCCTCTAACTCAGCTTTGGCGGTCGAACGACCCTTTCACAGGGGTCACCTAAGACCATCCTGCATATCAGATATTTACATTACGATTCATAACAGTAGCAACATTACAGTTATGAAGTATCAACGAAAATAATTTTATGGTTGGGTCACAACATGAGGAACTGTATTTAAAGGGCCAGAAGGTTGAGAATCACTGCTCTAACTGATTGATTCTGTTTTCTGTGCTCATCAGTTCATTCTTAATTTCTTTAATTGCCTGCTTCATTTCCATGATTTCTGCTATATTCTTTTTTAACAATTCGATTTCTTTGGATAAATACTCATTTTGTTCATTGATTTGTTTTCTGTGTGAGCTGAATTGCCTGTCAGTATTTTCTCACATCTCATTGAGTATTTTCAGAACTGCAATCTTGAAATCTCTGTCATTCAACTCACATAATTCCATGTGTTCTAGCCTATTTTCTGGGGATTTATCATTTTCTTTATGGCCATCTTGTTGTTGTGATTGTTCATGGCATTCGTTGTTCTCCTTTGTTTCCCATTTATCTCTGAGGAGGTCTTTCTACCCCTTCCAGTATATGGCAATGAATTGAAATATTTTTTTTTTCATCTGTGGCCTCACAGTTTTGAGCCTCTGCCTCTGCTGCTTGGGGTTGAGGTTGGTTTTTCCCTCACAGTAATGGCAGTTCCTGACTTTCAAGGGTCGCTAGTGGTCCACAAACTCATTAGTCAACAGAGCCAAATATCAACAGTACAACGAATGAAATTTCTTTTGAGAGCCAAATTTTTTAAACTTAAACTATATAGGTAGGTACATTGTTATTAACTTAATTAGGGTACTCCTAAGGCTTAGGAAGAGCCACACTCAAGGGGCCAAAGAGCCACATGTGGCTCG
>NW_005355237.1:215661-220946 GCF_000412655.1 Myotis brandtii | reverse complement strand
CGAGCCGCAGTTTGCCAACCACGGGTCTAGCCCAAGCACCCCTCCTGAGGTTCAGTCACAGAGGGAAACTGTGTTTCTACTGCAACAGTTCTGGGACTACAGACCATACACTCCTGGAAATAACCCAAGGGCAATGGGAGGCAAGACCTGGAAGTCTAATTGGTGGCAGGGCTCTGTGATCTACTTCCTTTGCCTGAAAGCCGACAGCCAGGCCCAGCGGTAGGGAGCGACTCTAAAGGGAGGGTGTCTTCTGACTTGCAGCTTATGAATGCAACTCAGATCCCATTCACAACGCGCCCCCACGGTTCAGACACTCTCTCACTGTTCGTGTGCGTGACCACACAATGCCGCCACTCCAGTGGCTATTCCAACAGCCAGCCACTTGCTGGATTAGCTCTGTTGGTCCAGACCAGCTGAGGAAAATGCCGGAGACTGCTGCCCCCAGTTCCCAGCTGCCCTGCAGATACGCTGCTGTGCTGTAGCCATGTTCGGCTTCCCTCCCCTGTCTTGTCTCCCTGTTTATTCCAAGGAGCCCACCTTAGTTCCAGTGTGCAGGTCTCTCAGGCATGTATCTGTGTTGAGCAGGTACTTCTTTGTTGAATTATAGGTGGTTATTTTGTTGAAATGTTAGGGGGAGAGGATGGAAGCGCCCTTACGCCACCATTCCTCTGACGTCACTTTGAAAAAGTTTTGAAATTAGAGAGAGGCCATGGTTTCACAACACTGTGAATGCACTAAATGACACTTAATTGTAGACTTTAAAAAGGTTAAATATCCTTACTAATAAAAGCCTAAGTGGTCCTCACGCCATGATGCCCTCACTGTCACAAGATGGCTGCATGCACAGCCGGCTCACAGGTGGGTAGGGCTGGGCTTGATGCTGTGTGAGCTGCTCGAGCCTGCTTGGGAGTCCCCCCTCCTCCGGCTCCACCCAGCTCCATGCGTGAAGCCAGGAGGAGGCGTGTCCCCTGGCTCCATGATGTGAGGCCTGCCTAGGGGTCCTGGGGGTACCACCTCCTGGCTCCACGTGGCGTGTCCTTGGGGCAATCCATCAAGGAGCCCCGCATGGGTGGGCAGGGCCTACCTCTTTGGGGTGATTGGTCACAGGGCTCCTGAACTGTGACAGGGCACAGGCCAGGCTGGGCCACCTGCCTCCGAGTGCACGAATTTCATGCATCAGGCCTCTAGTATGTAATATAAATTTCACCTCAATAAAAAAAGGAGTAAGCCACTCAGTCATGAGCTCAAACATCTCCCCTACTTTATTTCTGAGATAAACCTGGGTAGACTATGATATCTAGGAATTTATTATCATAATCTCTGTTTTAATTCCTAGCTTCCATGTATCTCTTTTTTCACCACTGTAGCTAAATCTCAAGGAGATCAAACACCCCACTTCATTTAGCTCCTTCATGGGTAAGTAATGACTAAAATACATCTTTACCTAATAAAATGTTTTCATAGCCTCATAGTTTTAATCTAGGACATTTTTTGAATTTTGAAATTTTGTCCATAAACATAATGAAAAAAGGCTTTGATAATCAAATATCTTCGTACTGAGATTTCCTCAAAGTACTGAGAAAATGACCATCATCCAAGATGAAAATATCAGTACCAAATTTATTTTGTTAGCATTCAAAATGTACCACTAAAAAAGCTAAGGAAACCTAATTTTTATTAGACTATAACTTTTTGCAACTGTAAAATAAGATTAAAAGTACAATGAGAATTGAAGCAATGTGGAAATATTAATCATGTCAGCAAACAGCAGCATCACATCATTATTACCACATTGACATTAACAGTCCTTGAGAATTATATGATTCTCAAGGACTGGCAGGTGAGGGACAGGGCTAAAATTGCCCTTGGAATGTCAACCCTCTCTAAAATCCAAGCTGTATTATACTTCTTTATAATCTTTAAAGAAGTTACTTAATTTTCAGACGGTTTCTTCAAACACAAAATGTGGTCATTGCCAAAACCGGTTTGGCTCAGTGGATAGAGCGTCGGCCTGCAGACTGAAAGGTCCCAGGTTCGATTCCGGTCAAGGGCATGTACCTGGGTTGCAGGCACATCCCCAGTGGGAGATGTGCAGGAGGCAGCTGATCGATGTTTCTCTCTCATCGATGTTTCTAACTCTCTATCTCTCTCCCTTCCTCTCTGTAAAAAATCAATAAAATATATTTTTTAAAAAATGTGGTCATGCATTGGAGAGTGTTTTGTGTGAAAACACACACAAAAAGAAAACACAAAGCAACATTCTTTACATGCTCTCTGTAAAAACTAGTGATGAAAAAGTATACCAATTAATGCTGCTAGATCATGTAATGAGATTTTTAGATTCATTCAGTCACATTTACTGGGCATGTTATGTGGAAGGTAACATAATAGGCACTAGGGATGATGAGGTAAATAAGAAAGTCCTTGACTTCAATTTTTCCACGGTATGGTAAGTACTACAATGTAGATAAAGATAAAATACAGTCATAGGGCAGAAGGAATATGATGAATGCAAGAACAGGTCAAAGAATGCTTCCTTTAATACATTATGCTACAGCATCACCGCAGTCCTGAGAGATGGGTTAAATAGCAAAGCAACAAAAACTAAAACTTAATCTCTCGCTGAGAGTTAAACAGGCAAAAAGGCACAGAGTCAAGATAAATTAAGTTGTATTGTTTGTAAAAAAAAATTGGTTGGTTGGGGGGGGGGGGGGGGGGGGGGGGGGGGGGGGGGGGAACACAAGTATTTCAAAGAACAAAGGACAGGAAGGAAGAGTTCTATGTAAGTTCAAGCTAAAATGCTATGCAGGGATCAAATCAGGTGCCTTCATAAGGAATGTGTCTTTCATCTTGAAGACATTTAGGAATAATCTAATGTTTTTGTTTTGTTTAGTATATTTTTATTGATTTCAGAGAGGAAGGGAAAGGGAGAGAGGGATAGAAACATCAATGATGAGAGAGAATAATTGATCAGCTGCCTCCTGAATGCCCCCCACTGGGGATCGAGCCCACAGCCTGGACATGTGCCCTCACTGGGAATTGAACCGTGACCCCCTGGTTCATAGATTGATGCTCAACCACTGATTCACACCAGCCAGGCAAAAATCAAATGTTTTGATCATGTGAAAGAGCTAATAACATTTGCAGTTGAGTATATAACCTGCATGATAGTATGGCATATAGGTTGGAGAGCCTTTGTTCCTAGCAATATTGAAGACTAGATGGTTCACTGAATATGCATTACAAACTCTTCTCCTATACTTGGTTACAACAACGCAGGCCTCCAGTGTGTTAATTTTCTGCTATGTAGCTCTTAAAGTTATTTACTAGACATTTTTAATGATGAAATTAAAATTACATTTTTAACAATGAGTGACTTGGAAGTAAAGGGAAATCATCTGAGGCCCAAAAGGTCAAAAAAAACATGATTCCTAAATACAGCTGAGCTCTTTGGTCTTTACTTTCTCAGCAGGTCGGGGCTTCCTTCATCCTGAGTACTCAGGGGCTTGTGTATTAAGAAGGTTTGGTGCCTAATCATTGTGGGACATCACATTAGAAACCCTCAATCAAGCAAAAACCCTCAAGAGAGAGACATTTATTTTCATTCTTTTATTTTTATGTTTTTAAGACTGAAATACTTTTCTCAGCTCACTCCTTTCACTTAACACATAGATTCTGATATGTAGTGTTTTCATCACAAATTTTAAGAATTTTATAATTTGCATTTCCCTTTTCACACAGAAGAGTTACCTGACTGAAGTATTTTTTAATATTTAGATGAAAATATATTTTTATTTTATTATTGAATTTTAGTTTATTTTATATGACCACAGAGTGTTATTTTCTGAACTTCCAGATACTCACTTTGTGACCTAATACATAGCTGATTTTTGTAAATGTCCAATGTACACTTGAGAAGTTGTATTCTAGGGTATTAGTATTAAAATATATATTTTCATAACAACTAATTAATTTCTTAGGTTTTCTGTATCTGATTTTTTGTTATTTGACCTGTCTTGTACTGACATTGGTGTCTTTAAGTTTTCTCTTAGTGTGTTTTTATGTCTAATTGCTCTCTTTCCATAACTGTTAAGTTTTTATTATGATTCATGATCTTTAGAATTTACAGCTATTCTTTTTTCATGTTCAACAATTTTCTCCCCTTGAATGTTACCCTTTACTTGATATCAGGATTGTAATCTGTGTTTTATTGCTTCCATTTACCTGGAAATTTTTGCCCCTCCGTATATGCCACTCTTTATTTTAGATTTGTCTCTTGTGTAAGGCACATAGTTGGATCTACTTTGTAAGCCAAGTTTAAATCACTTTCTTTTTATCTTGTTATGCCATCCACATTTGTTGATATAGCTGATAAATTTAATGTTCTAAATATTACCTGTACTATGTTTCTTTTCATGTTTCTTTACCTATGTTGTGTTTTTATTTTTAATTTTGTTTATTTCCTTTGGTATTTAGAAAGATATATGTTTTGTACTTAGGTAATTTTCAAATGCCCTTAGACTCCTGCTTTCTTATTTAATCTTTTACTATCTAATTTTTCAGACTTTAATAGTACCCTTTTAACTCAGATATATTTCATATGTAATGAGATTATTCTACTTTCTCAGTATTCATCCCTTGTCCTCTTTTAGCTGCATTTTTCTTACTTTCTAAGAGCATATAATTTATAATAATAAAAGCATAATATGCTAATTAGACTGGACATCCTTCCTAACATCCTTCCAGACAAAGCCAGGGCTGCGAGGGAAGCCCGGGTCCCAGGTGTCTGCCAGCGGCCAGAGGGAAGCCTGGTGCCAGCAGCTGGGGGAAGGAAGGCCTACTCTTGCACAAATTTCATGCATTGGGCCTCTAGTATGTACATATCATTCTTATACCCATCCTCATCTTTATTAATCTCATATTTAAAATTACATAACTCCTTTCGCTAAAATTTGCCTAGTCACATTTTAACTGAATGAAGTTCACTCTCTAATAGTTTGGTCCAAGAAGGGTTCAAAGATACATATTTCTTGAGTTATTGCATGCTTACAACTATTTTATACTAGAGGCCCGGTGCACAAAAATTTGTGCACTCGGTGGGGGGGTTCCTCAGCCCGGCCTATGCCCTCTTGCAGTCTGGGACCCCTCGGAGGATGTCCACCTGCTGGCTTAGGCCCGCTCCCTGGGGGATCGGGCCCAAGCTGGCAGTTAGACATCCCTGTGGCAGCCTGGCAGCCCTCAGGGCATGTCCACTTGCCAGCAGGGAGCAGGCCTATGCTGCAGTC
>NW_005355237.1:210736-215064 GCF_000412655.1 Myotis brandtii | reverse complement strand
CAGAGCCGGCCAGGGCGGGCAGGAGGGAAGCTTGGCTTCCTCCATCGCCAGGGGCAACCCACTCCTGCTCGCTCCAGCTCCGTGGCCACGGCTGGCTGAAAGCAGGTATCTGGGGTTTATTTACCTTCTATAATTGAAACTTTGTCGCCTTGAGAGGAGCTCAGAGCCAGCCAGGGCAGGCGGGAGGGAAGCCTCCTGCTCACTCCAGCTCCGTGGCCACGGCTGGCTGAAAGCAGGTATCTGGGGTTTATTTACCTTCTATAATTGAAACTTTGTTGCTTTGAGTGGAGCTCAGAGCTGCCCCAGCAGGCGGGAAGCTTAGCTTCCTCCATCATTAGGGCAACCAAGCCTCCTGCTTGCTCCAGCTCCGTGGCTGCCGGCTGCCATCTTGGTTGGGTTAATTTGCATATAGTCCCTCTGATTGGCTGGTGGGTGTGGCTTAAGGTGTAGCGACGGTACAGTCAATTTGCATGTTTGTCTTTTATTAGTGTAGATGGCCATTTAAAAGACAACTTGAATTCCTATTATAAACTCCTTGGTTCACATTATCTTTCTTTGAGTTTCTTTAAAATGCTACTCCTTGATGACTTGACTTACATGTTGCTTTTCTAGAGACCTTGAATATTTATAGCTAGTAATTTTACTAAAACACATTTCAGAGTTGACAATTCTTGGATAATTTTCCCAGTTACCTGATAGGTCTTTTCAATTTGTTTTTTAAACTTTTCTTTTATTAGAATTTTAAATAGCAATCCTGTTTCAGTGTTTAATTTTTCATATTCAGGGATTCTAATCCTAAATATGTTGACTGTATTTTTTTTTATCTCTCACTTTTTACTTTACTATTTTTCTAAATTTATTTAGAGTACCTTATTTCATTTTTATTCAAACCTATTCCTTCTAGGTATCTTGTAACTTAGTCTTTATTTCTGATATGATTTTGATCATTTATTATTTTTTCCTAAATTCAATCCATTTTTTTATTTTTTCCTGTTTTATGTTCATTTTTACACTAAGTTTTAAAATAATATAAATTATTTCTTCATGTGCTTGCTCAATGACAGATGGTTCAGTGTGGGGTATGCATTATAGTTGTCTTAGGCTTCCTGATGGATTGGGGGTGGGACAGTGGAATTTTCTTCATCTAAAAAAATTGTATTCATGTGTTCTATATTTTTTAGAACTTTTGTATATATAAAACCACATTTCTGTGAATAAGCTAACAGTTTGGAGTAACCTAAAAATATCTATTTCCATACCACTTTTCTGTCAGTGTTACAACATATAGCTTTGTTCACAGACGACTCTTTTTTGAGGAGGGGTGGTGAAGGGTTATGTCCTTTAATTATTTTAGATTTTATCTCACAGGATCATAAATTTCCATCCCCCTTGCTCTTTTTGTCTTTGCCATGCACTCTTAAAATGTGCTTCTTCTTTCCTCCTTCCTCTCCTCTTCCCAAATGCTGCCTTTCAAAGGCTGCCTCCTTAGGGGCCTCTCTTACCTTTAAGTACCTTTTGTTAAGTCAGTGCTCAAAATCACCAGAACTTTATTCAGTATTTCCTTAAAAAAATTGACTTTCTCATTCTGCTCTTGATTGTGGTTCTATTTTAGGCCCTTCACTTTCCTCTTCTCCCTTCCATAGTTTTTTGGACCCATCTTGCTTTCTGCAAAGGCCTATGGTAGAGACCTGAGAAATACCTCCACTAAAAAATGATGTTTATTTTTCTACTTATGGACCTTTTGAAGTATGTAATTTGTCTGACTTATAATTATACTAAAAGTATAGGATTTGTGGGGTTATATTTGTTGTGCTACTTCAGGAGCTGGCAAAATATGGCTCCCAGGCCAACTCTGGCACATCACCAGTTTTTGAAATAAAGTCGTGCTTATTGGTTTATTTATTTTTATTTGGCTGCTTTCATACTATAATAGCTGATTAAATTAGTTGTGACAGAGATTCTGTGCCAACAATGCCTAAAATATTTACTATCTGTCCCTTTATAGAATACATTTGCTGACTTCAATCAGCGAGTATGGTCAAGTAAATCATACTTTATTTATATATATTTTTTGAGGATGTTAAAAGATTTACATTTAGGTGTATGTAATTAACTTGACTATTCAGACTTCTTCCTAGAGAACAGAATTTTTAAAATTTAATTTCCTTAAAATTGCATACCTTTAAGAGCCTTAAAATTGAAATGCTAAAACAAAGCAATACCACATATAACCTTATTTTCTTCTGGTTCTAGGTGACGTGAAATATTTCTAAATGCCTACTGTGAAACAGACACCTGCAACTTTGCATGTATTATAATGTCCCACACAAAAACTCAAGGAAGTATTCATTATTATTTTTCTTTCTATCGATGTGGGTGGCGGTGCTCAGAAAGATTGTTTACCTTGTTCAAGGTCTTTTTGCTGATAAATACAAGAACTGATATTCCAGCTGAAGCTTCTCTGCTTCCAAATCCTGTATTTTAGCACATCTCTTACTAATTCTTGAACATCATTAGGAAAATCATGCAGCTGGTTCAGGTAAGTCTCAAGAATGCTAGATAGCCTTCAAGGATATTACACTTTTCCATTTCAGCTTGCTCCTCTCCCTGATTAATTTTAACCATTTAATTTAACACCACACACTCCCAATGCCTTTATTCTTGTCTCTAACTTTCATGAAAAATAATTGTGCCTACAGAAGGCACACTGTCAAACATTCTCATAGTTTACTGTCAACAACCATACCAGGAAAATTGCCCCGTGGGGACCATCCCATCTTCCTCAGCAGAGAACTACCAAAGTTAGCTTCTGCTTTGATCTAAAGCAGTGGTTCTCAATCTTCCTAATGCCGCGACCCTTTAATACAGTTCCTCATGTTTTGGTGACCCCCAACCATAAAATTATTTTCGTTGCTACTTCATAACTGTAATTTTGCTACTGTTATGAATCATAATGTAAATATCTGATATGCAGGATGTATTTTCATTGTTACAAATTGAACATAATTAAAGCATAGTGATTAATCACAAAAACAATATGTAATTATATATCTGTTTTCCGATGGTCTTAGGCGACCCCTGTAAAAGGAGCGTGCGACCCCCAAAGGGGTCGCGACCCACAGGTTGAGAACCACTGATCTAAAGAGTAAGACCCTGAAAGCCAGAATGATTATGTATTTGAGTCTTCTTGTGTCACATATTGCCAAGCTGCCAACTAGGGCTTCCAGGCCAAATCTGGCACATTGCCGCTGTTTAAAATAAAGTCATGCTTATTTGTTTATGCATTTTTTATGGCTGCTTTCACACTATAATAGCAGAAGAAATTACTTGTGACGAAGACTCTGGGACCTACAATGCCTAAAATACTGTCACAAATAAAAACAAATAAGAAGACACACAAACACAAAAAGACATCCATACACTATGTACAAACATGCCAGAGCAAAATGTGATGGCCCTCTGTTCAGAGGCTCTTGGAACTGGGACATTACATACCCCCACCATAAAGTAACCTGAAGTAAAATGTGCATCTATGGTGTCTTGATGATTTGTTTGCTGTTATTTGTAATACATGCACCCCCTTTCAAAACAATCAGTCTTTCTATCCTTCATCCCATCTTTTTTATTTTTTAGGCTTTGCCTCTCATTATGACCAATAAACTACGGAGTCCATTCTTACCACACATAATTTCATATGGAAGAAAGTCTGCTATTTAAAAAAAAAAACACACCCTAGTTTGGACACCAGTTGACTACTGCACATTCAAAGACTTTCTGTGAGCAGACAGGGTTCTTCTGGCTGAAAACTGCTATTTTTAAAAGTTGTTTTGGGAGTTGAGGGAGTTTACATAAAATCCTGTTTCCTTGATTCCCTCAAAATTAGTTTCCCTGTAATGGTCATTCAATAGATACTGGTTTTGGCATTTCTTTTACTCAGAATACAGAAGCAAAAAGGTCTAACAGGCCTGCTATTTGGGGATGGCACTTTATTTCAATAACAGTAGTTGTTAGGTCGGAGAGAGCCCAGGATCGGATACATGCAGACATGTGATGAGACAATGGACTCCCCCTGGAATTTCTCACAGATCTACGTGCCAGACACAGATGCCGGCTTCTTCTCCCTGAATCCACATACCCCCACACAGATGCTGACTCATTCCTGAATACCTTGCTGACCCCCCTGCAGCTGAAGCTTCCTCAACTGAATACCTCAGCTCATGTCCCTGCCCCTCACCCAAGGGCAGTATAAAAAAAGCGCCTCCCTCCATGTTGGCGTGAATCCACATGCCCTGTCTTTGGGGGTACGTGGGTCTCCCGGGGACGCAGAA
>NW_005355237.1:200965-204450 GCF_000412655.1 Myotis brandtii | reverse complement strand
ACACACACACACACACACACACACACACACACACACAGATTGAGTATTTGAGTAATGTATTTATAAATCCTTATAACAAAGAGAGCTACAGACCCAGTGAGCCCATCATATTTTGTAAATTTATAATTATATTTGTAGTAATTCAGGGAGTCATATTATTTTTTTTCAAGAGACAACTCTGATAAGCTCAGAGAAATACATTTGAGATTTACTTTGTGGCGTCTCTATTCTTTTTATGCCCAGGAGGCACAAGCTTGAAACCATACTTGGCAGATAACTCTATATAAGCAGTAAATAAAACAAAGACCATTGTTTAAACTTGGCACAGAAGTGGCGGATGGGAATTGTGGTATATTTGAATAGCATATCGAAGCTGATGGTCCCTGGTGCCTTTATGTAAGAAAGTCCCTGATTGAAAGGTAAGTACTTTGAAAGCTGCTGAAGAACTCTCAGGCATCTGCTATTGAGTGCAGAAAAATCTTGAAATAAAATATTAAGCTGTCAAGTCTAAAAGAAGTGTTATAGTGCTCATAAGGGTATAACTCTCAATTAAAGAGTGGTTTATGGACTCTGAAACTATTCTTGAATAAGAATTTTAAGTGGGAAGTGTTGATGATGGGAGTAATCTAAGGGAGAAGATGAGTGGAAGGCATCAAATTAGCTAGTAGAATTAGAAGGAGCTACATAGTACACTTAGGAAGAAATAGTTTAAATTAACTTTGGGGAGGAAAGGTTAAAGAAAAAATGTTGAAAGTCACTGCTCATCAGAGAGAGTCAAATGAAAACTCCAATGAGGTATCACCTCATACCTGTCAGAATGGCTACCATCAACAAATCAACAAATGACAAGCGCTGGCAAGGATGCAGAGAAAAGGGAGCCCTAGTACACTGCTGGTGGGAATGCAGACTGGTGCAGTCATTATGGAAAACAGTATGGATTTTCCTTAAAAAATTAAATATGGACCTGCTATTTGACCCAGTAATCTCACTTGTAGGAATATATCCTAAGAAACCCAAAACACAAATCAGAAAAAATGTATGCACCCCTATGTTCATAGCAGCACAATTTACAATAGCTAAGATCTGGAAACAGCCCAAGTTCCCATCAGTAGATGAGTGGATAAAAAAGCTGCATTACATGTACACCAGATAATATTATTCAGCAGTAAAAAAGAAGGATCTTTTACCCTTTAAGACAGTATGGAGGTACCTGGAGAGTGTTATGCTAAGCAAAATCCACCAGTCAGAGAAAGACAAGTATCACATAACTCATATGTGTAATCTAATGAACAAAATAAACTGTTGAACAAATAGATGCTGAGACACGGAAGCATGGGACACACTGTGGAATCTCAGAGGGAAGGCAGGAGTGGTGGGTGGGAAGAGATCAACCAAAGAACTTGTATGTATGTATGTACGTATGTATGTATGTATAACCCATTGACACAGTAAGGTGTGAATGCCCGGGGCAGGGGTGGGAAGGTGGGGCAGGCTATAAGAGGTCAATGAGAGAAAAAAAGGGGACATATGTAATACTTTCAACAATAAAGATTTTTTTTTAAGAGAAAGAAAAAACAGGTGCACTGTGAAGTGGCGTGCTTTTTTTTTTTTTTTAAACCACAGGAGTGAGGATAGCCAAGAATTCAATGGGATTCTAATTAGATAGACATAAAGACATTTGTCAAAGCTGCATTAAGCATATTCCCCTTTCAAATATCTGTGAAAGGGGAACCTCACTTTATGATAATAAGAATAAAATAAGAAAAAAATACACACAATTGAAATAAGAAGTAAAAACTGGGAAGATTTCCCATGGATAAGGAGGCTCCAACCATGGGAAACTCTGTGAAAGAGTTTATACACCTGACAAATAATGCCATCAAACTAAAGAATGACATGTAAAGAAAAAAAAGGATAAAGTTTAGCCTGTTTGCTTACAGTTTCCATTACTGCTGATATTTTGTTTCTCCTGCTACTAGTCAGAGGCACAGTTAACAATAAATAGTATAATTATATATCCATGTTGTCTCACGTGATCTATTTCCACTTTGATGATTGGAAAGAAACCCTAAAAATCAGGAATCCAAGGGCGGGAGCGGGGAGACAAACATATACTTAACTGAGGCTTTGCATAAGGACAAGGCAATATCCGTAGCTCCCTGCTGGGGGCGCTTACCTTCCTCCAGAGGTTTGGGACAACTCTGAGATGGGACATGAAACAAAGTCAACAAAATATTAGCAAAAATTACACCTAGGTTTATAGGAGAGCATTATTTTTTATGTCAGACAGGCTTGCAAACCCTGATTCTGCCATTTATTCACTCAGCTGTTTTTATATCTCTGAGCTTCAGTTAACTCATCTATGTAATGGGGGTAGTAATTATATTCACCTTCCAAGTGGTTGTATGTACATTTAAAGTTTCAAATTTTTGTTATTGTTATTACAACTTGAGCACTTGCTGTATATAGCACTCATAATGTACATTGTCGTTTACATTCCTTAGACATGGGGACCATATTTCATTCTTTCTTGTCAGTGCATATAGTTTTTATGCCATTTATAAGCCAATCATGGGAAAAAAAGAAATTGAGGAAGTTTTACTGGTTTCAATTTTTGTTAAAAGAAGTGATATTCTATTTCTTGAGATTGAAGGCTAAAATAAAACCTTTTATTTTTCGTATTCTTAATTTATCTAAACAATAACTTTTAAAAACTAATAACAACAATAGTAATATATTGAATAATTATAGAAGATGGATAAGTTAACAAATGACAGCATTGTCACAAGGAACAGAAGAGAGTAATTGGGTGTACTCCATTATGAGGTACTTATACTACACATGAAACAAAAATAGAGTTATTTAAAGAGTGCTCAGATTATTTATAAAATAATTATTGTAAACACCAGGACAATAACCAAAACTTTTAAAGAAGTATAATTGATACGCTAAAAGGAAATAAAATTGAGTAATATAGAATTCCCAATTAAAATGAAAGACAGAAAAAGAAGCCTCTGACAATAAATACAATTAAAAATATGGTTGATATTAACCCAAATATTTCAAAAATTACTTTAAATGTGAATGGTCTATATTCACAAGTTAAAATACAGAGATTATCAAAGTAGATTAAAAAAACAAGACCCAACTATAGGTTGTGTACAAGCATCTCACTTTAAATATAAGGACAGATAGATTAAAAATAAAGGGATAGAAAAACACATACCATGCTTACATTAATTTTAAAAAGTTGGAGTAGCTATATTAATTTCAGACAAAGATGATTTCAGAATAAAAAAAGTTATCATAGACAAATAGGACATTACATAATATTAAATAAATCAATTCTATGGAAGACATAGCAATCTTAAATGTGTATGCATCTAAAACAGTGTTATAGCCCTAGCCAGTTTGGCTTAGTGGATAGAGCATCGGCCTGCAAACTGAAAGGTCACAGGTTTGATTCTAGTCAAAGACATGCCTGG
>NW_005355237.1:194683-200912 GCF_000412655.1 Myotis brandtii | reverse complement strand
CGATCCATGATTCTCTCTCATCATGGATGTTTCTATCTCTCCCTCTTCCTTTCTTTCTGAAATCAATAAAAATAAAATAAATAAATAAAACAGTATTATATATGAGACAAAAGCTGACAGAATTGAAAGGAGAAATAGACAAATTCACTCTTGTAGTTGGAGACTTGATAAATGTAATTGACAGATCAAGCAGGCATAAAATCAATAAGGATATATTTGACTTGAGCAGCACAATCATCAAATTTGATCTAATTCACATTTATAAAATACATCATTCAAAAACAACAGAATTCACAGTTTTATGGAGCTCACATGGGACAATCACCAAGATAGACCACATTCTGGGCCCTAAAGCACACCTTAAAATGTAAAATAATAGAAATTATCAAAATATATTCTCAGACTACAAAATAATTGAACTAAAAGTCAATGAGAGAAAGATATATAGACAATGGTCAAGTATTTGAAAATTAAAGAATACACTTCTAAACTACGCACTGGTCAAGGAAATAGTCTTAAAGTAAACACTGAAATAAATGAAAATAAACATGAAATTTAAGATTTGTGGGAGGCAGTGAAAACAGTACTTAGAAGGAAACGTATACCATTAAATACTTACTTTAGAAAAGAATAAAGATCCAAAATCAATACCCTAACCTTGAGTTACAGAAAACAAGACAGCCAGAATGGTGTGGCTCAGTGGTTGAGTGTTGACCCTTGAACCAGGAGGTCATAGTTTGATTCCCAGTCAAGACACATGCCCAGATTGTGGGCTTGATCCCTAGTTGGGGGCATGTAGGAGGCAGCTGATCAATGATTCTCTGTCATCATTGATGTTTTTATCTCTCTCTCCCTCTCCCTTCCTCTCTGAAATCAATAAAAATATACTTAAAAAAAGAAAGAAAACAAAACAAAGAATAACAATTTAAGTCTAAAACAAACAGAAGAAATAATAAAAGTTAGAATAGAAACAGTAAATGAAATTGAAACTAGGAGAATTATAAAGAAAGTAAAGGAACTCTATAGCTGTTTTGTTTGTTTTTTAATATAAAAAATAAAATGATAACCAGACTAACCAGAGACAGAGAGGACATTAGTTACCAATATCAGAAATAAAAGGAGTCAGTACTACTGATTCAATGGAAATTAAAAAGATAACAGGGAATTCTATAAAGACTACAGGTGTCCCATCCTCGCTTTCATTCAGGCAGCAGTTGAATTTTCCCCATAGGCTGTAAACTGGATTGTTTTTGCAAAGCTAGAGCAAAATTTAAATTACTGTTTCACTTTTTCATTTATAAACTATGTTCTTGAACCTCAGTATAGAATCAATAGTCTTAAAAGTGAGGGCTTTAGATTGAAATAAACTTCTTTATAAAAAAACTATATTTGAGTTTTTTAAAAATGCTAAAAAGCATGAAGTTCATAAGACATAATTTGTGCCACAAATAGAAAACTGTATGGTGTTATAAGAACCATAGAAAAAGTTAAACTAACTAGAGGAAGCAAAAATATATTTTTCTTTTCTTTTCTTTTTTTTAATCCTCACTCAAGAATATTTTTCCACTGATTTTTAGAGAGAGTGGAAGAGAGAGGGAAAGACAGAGAGAAACACATTGATAGGTTGCCTCCTGCATGCACACTGACCAGGGCCTGGAATCATAAGACATAATTTGTGCCACAAATAGAAAACTGTATGGTGTTATAAGAACCATAGAAAAAGTTAAACTAACTAGAGGAAGCAAAAATATATTTTTCTTTTCTTTTTTTTTTTTAATCCTCACTCAAGAATAATTTTCCCACTGATTTTTAGAGAGAGTGGAAGAGAGAGGGAAAGACAGCGACAAACACATTGATAGGTTGCCTCCTGTGTGCACACTGACCAGGGCCGGGAACAGGAAGGAGCCTGCAACCAAGGTACATGCCCTTGACCAGAATTGAACCTGGGACTCTGGTCCGCAGGCTGACGCTCTATCCACTGAGCAAAACCAGCTAGGGCCAGAAAGATATTTTTCATTAGTGAAGAGTATATGAAAATTTGGCCAGTGTTGTGAGTAGGTAAAGGTGCTGGGGTCCTGACTCTCCAGATGATTCCATTGTGAGGAATCTTAGAATCCTCAGAAGAGTTCAGGAGAATCTAAGAACTCTGAGAGCTCGCATGCTTCACAGAGAAGTCTTGGCCCAGTATATTGCCAGGTATGTTAGTTTTCTATGACTGTTGTAATAAATTATCACAGATTTAGTGGCTTACAACACCAATTTATTGTCTTGTAGTTCTGTAGAAGTCCAACACCAGTCTCACAGGGATAAAATCAAAGTGTTGGCAAGGCTGTATTCTCTTCTGGAAGCTCTAGGCTGCAAATAAGTTTATAAAAAAATAAATAACAAACAAACATGTTTGCTCACCTAAATGAAGGGACTTTGAAATGTGTTTTCGTACGTTAGTTTTCTATCACTGTTGTAATAAATTACCACAGATTTAGTGGCTTACAACACCCATTTATTGTCTTGTAGTTCTGTAGAAGTCCAACACTGGTCTCACGGGGATAAAATCAAAGTGTTGGCAAGGCTGCATTCTCTTCTGGAAGCTCTAGGCTGCAAATAAGTTTATAAAAAATAAATAACAAAAAAACATGTTTGCTCACCTAAATGAAGGGACTTTGAAATGTGTTTTCAGTTTGCAAACATTAGTTCTAACCTCAGATAAGCTAGAACAAAACCTCAGCTTCAACATTTTCTAGCTGCAGGACCTTGAACATACAATGCAATGCCGCTAAACCTCAGTGTGTTCTTGTCTATAAAATAACTTTGTAATCTACATAGCAGGAAATTGAAACTCTGAGGGCCTGGGTTGTTGTAACCAAGTGTAGTAACTAAATTACTCTGCTGAAAAAAAAAATTAAGAGATTAGAACAAAAGAATAAATACAAAAAATTATTAGCAAAAAAATAAATAAATCATGGCCAGAGGTTAAGGTCTAGCTTTAATATTTTCTGGGTCAGGAATAGCTAATATTAAATTTTAAATTGTGTTACCATGATGAATAATTCCATATTCTCAATACCATGAGTAAAGCCCTATGTACACACAAATGCCTTTGTGGGAATGCTTTGTGTGATACTAATTTAATTAAGTTAGTTAATACAAAGTAGAACAAAGACAAACAAAATGACAAAAATAATCCTTAAACTCAACTAATTCAGTGGAATTAGGCAAAGATGCTAGAAAGGGTTTATATTTCTGGAAAGTATAGAATGTGGGGTTTTTGAAATAATTTCTATAGCAATAACCACCCCCCCCCATCTCCAACCTCTAACCTCCCCTTCACTTTCTTTATAGTAATATTATAAATTTTCCTACATGTTTTTATTTGTGTATTGTCTATGTGAACCCCCACACACATACAAATGTAAGTATAAGAACAGCTCTTCTTGTTCACTACAGTGTCTTTGTAGACTATAACAGTATCTGGAGCTCTTGATAAGAGTTCAAAAAAAGTTTCCGATAATTCCACATAAAATAAATAAATTTACAATTATTATAATTTATGTTGCTGTCCTAAAGGTTAAATGATGCATGTGCACAAATTATGTTTTAAAAATTGTAATGGTAATACAGTAGGTCCTCGGGTTACATGGGCGATGCGTTCCTATGGCGTGACGTAATGCGATTTTCGCCGTAAGTGGGAACCCACCTACATCAGCACCTACGTCACTCACATGGAGCACATACATAGCAGTAATGAAGTGGAACAGTAAAAAAAATTTAAAAGAAAGATAACAATTCCTGACCTTTACTTGTGGTAAATAAATAATAAAAAACATAAAGCGCAAATGTACATACGTCAAAATGACGAAACTTTTTTTTTTTATAAATAAATGGGAGATGACGACATAACCACGAAACAACGTACATTGAGTTTGGCGTATGTTGAGTCTGACATAACGCGAGGACTGTCTGTACTCTTTTTTACAACTATCAACATTCCATTGGTCAAAGAAAATCACATGACTAAGCCTAACATCAATGAAGCAGGAAAGTGTGCTCCTCTCATGGAGTTTCAAGAGAAGAAACAGGGAAAGATAGTGAGTATTTGCTGCACAGTTATCTAATCTTCCACAGTACACAAGCTGATAATAAACCCAGAAATGTCTATACTTTAACAACGGTTTATTTCTTACTCACATTACAGTTCACTATAGATCTGTGTTGTGCAACACTTCTCTACAGTCATTCAGTGACCCAGGGTTTTCCATCTAATAGCTATGCCATTCTCTCCATGTCATTCTCCAGAAATGTCCTATCCAACCCAATAGCCACTGAGCACTTGAAATGGGGATTCAGTCTGGACTGAGATTAGCTATAAGCATAAAATAAACACTAGATTTTTTTAAAAAAAGACATGTTTTCTTTTTTTTCTTTTTTAGATATATTTTATTGATTTTTTACAGAGAGGAAGGGAGAGAGATAGAGAGTTAGAAACATCGATGAGAGAGAAACATCGATCAGCTGCCTCCTGCACATCTCCTACTGGGGATATGCCCGCAACGAAGGTACATGCCCTTGACCGGAATCGAACCTGGGACCTTTCAGTTCGCAGGCCGCTCTATCCACTGAGCCAAACCGGTTTCAGCAACACTAGATTTTGAACATGTGGTATAAAAAAATAAAATACCTGTCTTTTTTAATAATTCTTGTACTGATTATATTTTGAAATAATAATATATTGAATACATTGAGTTAAACAACTATGTTAGGGAATTAATTTCACCTGTTTCTTTTTACTGTTTTTAGTGTGTCTCCTGGAAATTATAAATTATATATGTACTCACTTTATTTCAATTGGACAGCCTTGCTTGAGGACCAGCCACACATCAGACCAGGGAAGTTAAAATTATAGTGGAGGAACTTCAGCAGAAATTTCAGGGACCAGCCTACACATAACATGCAATACTCTGCATTCCATTGGCCAGAACTATCACTTACTAGGTGTGAGAGGACTAGGAAAGGAGGGGTCCAGGAAGAAAAGGAGAATACAAATATTGGTGAGCACCTTAATTACTCATTTGCCATCCTGCCTCTAGCATCTGAAAGTAAATAACTTTCTATAAATCAAGGAGAGAAAAAAAAAAACCTTTGGATGAGGGCCAAGATGCAAGATGTTGCATTACAAAAAAAAAAAGAAATAGAATAGAGATCATAATAGAAGATCCACTATAATTGGTGAGAAAACTAATCATTAAGGAAAAAATAATGAAAAAGTGGATAATGAAAAAGAAATGCAGGAAACCAAGACATTAGGACTCAGATCTCTGGCTTTGAAATTATTGTTCTTCTCTCCCTTAGAATTTCCTTCCAACTGCAATTGGTTAAGTTGGAGATACTTAACAAGAACAGAGATTTTGTGAAACCTTTGCTACTTACATTTTGTTATATAATGTGCAAATTATGCCATATATTTGTTTCATAGGGGTTAAATTTTCTTTTAAAAATCATGTACTAAGAATGCTGGTAATTTAAAAAAAAAGAATGCTGTCGAGAGGATTCTGCTGTGACTTATGCCAGTTCTCTATAGCATTTGTGTCAGATAGTAAGTGAGGAAATGCAATTATCTTGAGTTTGTGATTCGGTGGATTTGTGGGAGGAAAATGCCTGACCCTGGTGTTTACATAACCACTCAGAGGTATGGTGTCAGAAACTTTTTCTTCTTAATACAGTTCTATGAAGTTTACTGATCTTCAAAGAAACGTAATTCTACAATGTTTATTTCAGCAGAGCATATTCTGCAAAGAAACCCTACACGTTTGCCTCTCCCTGTTCTCTGTCACTGTCTTGCTGAGTTTTGGTGAAGTTACTTTCAAGCCACTTTTTAAGGACTGAAGATGGCCATTAGCACATTAATGCTTAATTCTCAATCGCTTTTCACCTATTCTCTGAGAAAGGGACAGCAGCTTGTTTCTGTTTTTACAGCTATCTTAATACAAAAGTAAAACTGACTGTAAAATATAATTTTAAATGGTTCTTTATCTATCTGTTTCATTTGGGACAAGTTTTCTTTAGCATGTAAGAGTAGTCTACTTCAAAACAACTCTATTCTCTGGGCCTTTCCTATATGTCCTATGGATCATGTTTCAGGAATGTCTCCTTGCCTCACACTCCTACTCCTATTTTCTCTCTCTCTCTGTCTCTCTCTCTCTGTCTCTCTCTCTCTCTTGAAATATATATATAT
>NW_005355237.1:183771-194597 GCF_000412655.1 Myotis brandtii | reverse complement strand
TCATTGATCAGCTGCCTCCTGCATGCCCCACACTGGGGAGTGAGCCTGCAACCCAACCCAGGCATGTGCCCTCACCAGGAATCGAACTGTGACCTCCTGGTTCATAGGTAGACACTCAACCACTGAGCCATGCAGGCCGGGTTATTTTCTCTTTCTTGGATAATAGAACAATTTCAAACTTAGAGTCCTTAGGATTTGCCTAGTAAGATCCATCCCTTTTGTAACTGATAGGAGATATGTGTATACACACACATACACATATATGTAGATATGTATGTGCGTATATATTTGATAAGTCTTATTACTTTCTTATAGTTTTATAAACATAAAATTCATATCATGTCCATTTTTTCCCAAAAGACACCATAAGTCAAATACATTCATTTCTCATTTATAAGTTAATAAAAGGCAGATTTTTTAGAACTAGTCTATCTCTGGAAAGAAAAGATTCAATGTATCTTACATCCTCTTAGAAGTTACTCAAGCTTTCTGTACCTCAGTTTCCTCCTTTGTAAAATAAAGGTAATAATAGTTCTACCTCATCAGGTGAAGATTATCAAAAGAGATAATGCAAATAAAATATTTGGCATAATGTGTGACACAACATAAGCCATTAATATTACTCATTAAATATGTATTGGTAATTTAATAGGCACCAGACATCCACATTATGTCAAGAAAACAAAGGTGAGTCAAAGACCATTGGACTGAAAATTCACCTGCAAGTAATTCTACCAAGGTAATGTTTAAAGCAGATAAAACTTCTATGTTCAGGTTTCTATGACTTGTAACTAATCAAGAATTCTTCCAAATCCTTCAAGTGTTGAAAATAAGAATGATTTAATGTTGAGAGGGTAAGTGAAAGAGGCAAGTGAAAGAATAGGCTTAAATTAGACCTTTTCAAAGAAAAGAATTAGACTCGTTTTTAATAAAAATATAAAGCACTCTCACATACCACTCATAAAGAAATGTCTCAAAACTGGTAGCTCCTACATCTAGAAAATTATTGGTTTAGAGTTTAGACTGTTCAATAAGACTAGTCCCTCTGAGATATATTTGAGCATAAAATAGGAAACCATCTTGAATAAAAATCTCAATTGCCAGCATGGATGGAGTGTTTGTGTGAACTAATATAAATTCAAAGTAAACATCATTACATAAAAGGGTACGGTCTTTTTTTTTAGTTTTATTCATTTCAAACGGGCCGGATCTGGCCTGCGGGCCGTAGTTTGCCCACGGCTGGTTTAGACGGTTCAATAAGACTAGTCCCTCTGAGATATAGTTGAGCACAAAATAGGAAACCATCTTGAATAAAAATCTCAATTGCTTTAAGTGCTTACATGCCACACAGTTTTTCCCTGGAGAAGAAAATTATAATATAAAAAACTAAAAGATACTCCCTTAGTGAAAAAATAAACCCGGAGTATAATATATTCTAAACCTATATTTATACGTCTTTGTCTATATAGAGAATGCCCTTTGCTGCTTGTTTACATTTACATAGAATCATTGGAAAAGCACATATAAGACAAAAAAACTAACATAACCCATAATAGGTCTAAGTGCACATATAAGGAATTTAAACCAATAAATCAGGATAGGAAACTGAGCTGAGAATTTTCTGATAAAGATTTTTCTTATCCACCCTCTCAGACCTATCTTAAAACTGCCAATCAAAATCTTTAGCTGAGGGGTCAGTATTTTAAACAGTAACTCCACATAGCATTGTAAATAACCACAGACTATTGCTGGATTATAAATACTTACTGGATGAATATAAAAATAATAGCTCATAGAAGGGATAAATGGTGACAGAAAATAAATTAAAATAATAGCTAACTCATACTACCATATAATATCTAAAGGACTTTGCTGTACCTTTTTATGTATTAACTCATTAAATCCTTGCAATCATCATATGAGCTGGGTTCTATTGTTATTCATACTTCACAGGTGTGAACACTCAAAGAATAAGTACACAAGGCCATAGTGTTTACTTCAGTTTCCTCATTTGTGAGTAGTAATAATAATAAACATGCTAAGTATTTTTCATTTATAATGTGATCATGGGTATATTTTTCTATCTAATCCTCAAAACACCCTTAAGTCAATAATGACATTATTTATCATGTCTACTTCATAAATGAAGTCACTTCAGAAGTGTTACAACTAGAGCTCAAAGCCAGTTCTGATGACTATTTTCTTTCCACTCTGGTAAAAAATTCCTCTCAATCCCAATGTTCTAGAATCCTATGAAACTGAACACTTTTCATATATAAACACCGCTTATATAACACTTATTGCCATGTCTGAGTACACTACATATTTTCACTCATTTAATCCTCATAATTCTATGGGTTGGTACTATTATGATCTCCACTTTATAAATTAGGAAACTGAGAAACTGAAGAAGTAAATCATTAGTTGAGCAAAGTATTTACACAGCTAGCAAAGGCTAGGACTAGGATTCAAACCAAAGTAGCTGACTCTAAAAACTGTGCTCTTAACCATTACATGGTCCCATGTACCATTATATGGCATGGCTTCATGGGAAAAAGTCCATCCTAAATACTTCTTTTTACAAAGAAATAAACCATAATGCTAAGATAGCATTTCTGACTTGAAATAGCATTTAGAAGGTGAGGTGAATAAATCAACCAACACATTTATTGAATGTTTGCTTTGGACAGGCGTCATATTGAGCACTGCTGAGAATATAAACAAATATAAGTAGTATCCCTGTTCTCAAAAGGAGTGTACAGTCTAGTTGGAGAAAACAGGTCTACATACATAAAGTAAACCTTCAACAAAATCAGGACAATCAATGTGTATTGATTCAAGTACTATAAATATCAAATGTGTAATACAGATAATATATGCTACAGAAAACTGCTAAGACATGGAATATAAAACCTAAAAAGAAAACATGAACAGGAAAGTCCTACTGCAGCTTAAACTGAAACAAAAATGAAAGTGGATTTTTATGAAAACAGGATCCTTTTCATAGAGGAAAAAGAAAAAGCATGATTTAGCAATATACCCTAAGCCTCATCAATCTTTTTAAAATTGCATTACTTTGCATTTAGATCAATATTCGGAGCAACAGAGAAAGAAAAAGAGGTGAAAATGACATCTTTTATATAGACCTAAGTCCTTTTAAACACCTGATTACTGAAGAGTTGTCTACAGCATTTAATGAAATACTTAGGTGCCAGGTAACACAATATGCTGAATTATTTCTTTTAAAAAAATCAGTACTTTATGTCTGCAGTACCAATGATAATATATTCTCTATGTCATGTCCAGAACACATGCAACCTTAGTCTGCTCCTTCCCTTCTGGATCAAGAGTATGTGAGTACCTGCCTCCCCCTCCAGTGTCCTCCTCTTATGGGGTTTACAGTAATTACATGATAAATACAAGGTACATTAGAAACAAAAACAAAGGAGGAGTGACAATTGGATCTTAAACATCATTAGTAAATGTCATCCCAATTACTCATTTTGATATTAATGTTAATTGTGCCACAAGGTAATTATATTTGGAGAAGAATACAACAATGTACATAGAGAGAAACTGTAACCATACTGAGAATAAAGCTGAAATGAATCACACTTGGGCATGGAAATCCAATGTAAAAGGTAGAAGCTTATCGGAGAAACGTTTGCATTAGGAGGCAAATAGTCTGACCAGAATGGATGAGATTTTCCTCTTAAGAAAAATTTTCCATGGAAGACTGATTAATTCTGGCTAATCTGCTAAAACAGCTTCTGCACTTGCCAAAATCTTAAACCTGTCTCTCGAGTATCTTCAGATAAGTAAAAAATCTAGTGCATTAGAAAATAGAAAGGATGCTCTCCCCTGATGACCACTGCCACCAGCACCTCCACCAATAAAAATGCTCTGTAGGTAAAATTCACAGACAGACTGATGAAGTGGAAATTTAAGATTTAAAAGTACTGAATTTTTGCTAGAAAATATCTGCAGCAAGTATACGGAATGCTATTCTTTATTGTGATGCAAGTCACAACCCTGTATTATGTTTGAACTGGTCAAAATATCCTTTTTTTTTTTGATAAATGATAGAACCAACAATCCTCAAAGACAATTATAGTTTTCCTAACATGGGAATGAAGAGGTCTCTCTGAAACAGAGAGCTGCATGCTTAATCAAAATGGCTCACACTCTGCAAAAGGAAAGAAGGCTGGCAAGCAGGGAAAGGTCCTCTTTGGCAGTGACCATAGGGGGAAGTCAACACTGAAGAATAGGACAAAACTGTAATTCCCTGAGGACAGCACCTCAACTCCATAACCTGCAAATTCCCTATGGGCATCATGAAGTCACTGGGTGTCCCGCCATCAAATGTATATTAATGAGTTCTGGGAAGGTTCTGAAATTCTGAGCACTAGTCCCTTGAGCAAATCTGGAGAGGCAGTTGGTATCACCTAGAATATTTATTAAACCCATTTCTAACTGACCAGATGGTATGGATGTTGCCAAAAACATACGACCCAGTGATTTAATCCTATATAATAAAAGCATAATATGCAAATCAACCGAATGGCTGAACAGTGGAACAACCATTCCAGACGACCATCCAGGACCACGCTATGACACCCACTGGTGTCAGGCCAGCCAAGGTGGGTGTAATGCGATTGGTCAGGGGCCCAGCCATTGCCCCATGATCGCCCTGTAGAGGGGGGCCCAGGTCACCGGCCAGCAGGCTGCAGCAGGTGGACAGGGCCTCCCTCTGTGAGAAAAGCCCGGGTCTGGTAGCCTGAGGGAAGCCAGGGGGAAGCCCGGGTCCCAGGTGCCGGCGGCTGGAGGGAAGCCTGGGTCCCGGGTGCTGGAGAGAAGCTGGTGCCAGCAGCCGGGGGAAGGAAGGCCTACTCTTGCACTAATTTCGTGCATCGGGCCTCTAGTAGAATATAAGATAGACTAGAGGCCCGGTACATGACAGTTGGACATCCCTCTCACAATCCTGGATCGCTAGCTCCTAGTTGCTCACCTGCCTGCCTTCCTGGTCCTCCCCAACTGCCCCCACTGCCAGCCTGGTCACCACTCACGGCCCCCCCACTGGCTTGGTCAACCCACGCAGCCTGCTGCTCAGTCGTATGGTCGTCCCTCACTAATCCCCCCGACAGCTTGATTGCCCCATGTAGCCTGCTTGTTCAGTCGTTTGGTCATCCCTTGCTAACCCCCCTGCTGGCCTGGTCGTAGGCAACCATCTTGTGAGGGTGTAAGGGTTAATTTGCATATTACCTCTTTATTATATAGGATGAATTCTTTTGTTTTTCCTCCCAACTGCCCCTGGGTTCCTGTTTTTGAGAATCATATTAACAAGGGCAAACAATTTAATGAGTACTTTCTGTGGTGTCAGGAACTACTTAAGAAAAGTATTCTAAGAAACAGATGACAAGGTGACAGACAATTCACTACTTTAAAAATGAAGAAAAATTCCCAGGAAAATTACATTTTAAGTTTAAAGCTTTGCCAATAGCAAATACCCTTCAGGAGTAATTTAGTTAAAGAATATGGATTGCTTGCTGAATTTCATCATTTTTATTTTATTACAAGGCAAAGAAGAGATAAACCAAAGAACTTATAATACTTATATGCATAGCCTATGGGCACAGGCGATACGATAGTGAAGGTCTGAGTGGAGAGGGGGGAGGGGCTGGCAAGAGGGAGGATGGGGGAGGGAAATGGGAGATACCTTAATACTGTCACCAATAAAAAATATATTTTAAGAAATCACAACTCTTCTTAATTTGGGGATAGTGTTGCATTAAGAACACTCAAGAATTTATTTTCTTAATATAGAATAGGCTAGGTCTCTTCTGAACATATCCCACCTATCCCTATTAGCAAACCAAATCTTAAATAACATAGAAATCATCTGGTCTTGTCCTGGCTAGTGTAGCTCAGTTGGTTGTAGCATAAAAAGGTTGCTGGTTCAATTCCTGGTCAGGAATCTCTCTAAAATCAATAAACATATCCTTGGGTGAGGAGGATTGAAAGAGAGAGAGATTGAGAGAGAGAGAGAGAGAGAGAGAGAGATCATCAGGTCTTTAATTTGAGCTTTGAACTTTATATTATTGAAACATGGGAGAGGGGGTGGAAATGGCATTTTTTAAAGAAGTAAATAGTTTTTCTCATTCTTTAGATATCAGGATTTGATTCACTTCTAAGAAAAGACTGGATCTTTGTTTTAGAATAAGACAATTTAACACATAATTTGGCTAGGAAAAATAAGCCAAGAACCCATAATGGCATGGAAAAGTGTAAGATACTGAGGTGCTTATGTGCTCCTCAAGAAATGTCAATGGCTATGTACTCATTGCTGGCAATAATATTATAAATATCCAGAATGCATACCTTCTTTAGGATAATGGTTTTCCTTACTGAAAGCCTGAGAAGTTATGTCCGAACTTCAAGTAGGAAGTGGCAGGACCTCTTCAAGTCATTCTAATTGAAAGGAAGGAGACCATCTCTACAGGATGGTAGAAAGCCAGAAATTAAGACAACAAATGTCCAATAAAAGTCTTCTTGTGTAGAGTCTTGATATATGTTTGGGAACCATTATATACAGTAGAGTAGCTAGTTTTAAATTTCCTTTTTTCATTGTTGTTCCAGTTATTATGACCACATAACAAATTACCAAAAAACTTAGTGGCAAGGAGAAACCATTTGTTTTGTTCATGGTTTTATAGGTCAGGAATTCAAATAGGGCACAATAGAGATAATTTATCTATGCTAATGGCTTGGGTATTAAATGGAAAAAAAGACAGGGAACTGAAATCATCTAATGGCTGGCATGCTTATACGTCACAGTTCATGATTCCAAAGGCACATGTTTTGAGAGAGAGAGAGAGGTAAGGAGAGACAGAGAGAGAAAGGCCACATAGTCCTCTATGACTTGATTTCAGAAGTCTTATATAACAGCCCTTCTACTCCATTCTAATGTGATAGAAGCAAGTCACAAAAAGGACGCAAGGGAAAGAAAGATAATGGACCTCATCTCTTAATGAAAGAGTGTGTCGCCATCACTATAGTGGACACACTCTAAGGTAACTCCAATGAGACATGTGCATGTATGATTCCCTCCCCTGGAGTGGGAATCTTACAATTTGCTTCTAACCAATAGCATATATCAAAGGTGGTAAAAATGTCACTCCTTGGATTAAATTATAAGACACCAAATTTCAACCAGTGTGCCACAAGAATTTTTAAAACATGCAATACCTGGCTATTTAGGCAGGGGCACTGACCTCTTTTCACTTAGATTGTAAAATAAAAAAATGAGAGCAGCCAATACAATAACTGTCTGGTGTAAGTAAATCAAAATTATACCAATTTTTTGCTAGATCAGCAAAAAATTAACATTTTTTTGATGTGCCACAGAATCTTAGTAATTAGTTTTTGTGTGTCATGAGATAAAAAAGTTGAAAATGGCTGTTATAAGGCAAAAGTGGTGTTACATTGGCCCACAAAAAGTACTGCTTAAATATGTTATAAACAGGATCTTTGTGCTCCCCTAAAATTCATATGTTGAAGCCCTTATCCACAATGTGACAGGCGTTTGGGAGGTAATTACACATTAGGGTGGGGCCTTAATGATGGGATTAGTATCCTTATTAGAAGAGCCACCAAAGAGCTTATTCTCTATCTTTGCCAGGTGAGGACACAGCAAGAAAATCGCCATCTGCAAACCAGGAAGAAAGTGCTTACCAGACACAACCATGTTATCACTCTGATCTTGGACTTCCAACCTCCAGAATTGTGAGAAATGTTTGTTTCTTTTAGAAAACTTACTCTAAAGTATGATTTTCCCCTCTGCTGTCAGACTCATCTATCCTCATATTTGATCATTTCAATACTAATAAATATCACTTTTATTCCAATCCTGACATCTCACAGGATCTACATATATATATGAAAGCCTATAAGACATCTTTGTGAAGATGTTGTTGATGTTGAATTTATTGTTGTTGGTGATGATAATATTTATTTAACACTTACTTTGTGCCAGGGACTATATTGAGTGATTGACGTATGTCACCATATTTATTGGTCACAACAACCCTAGAAGGCAGCCCATAACAATCCTTGAACAGCTTGGATAGAAAATCCTTCCTAAGTTGGATATGGGGGAATGAAGGGAGGTCACTCCAGGACAACATATGCAGATGGCACAGAGTATAAAAGCACAGCAATATGTGTTGTTGCCATAGTTAGTACTAAGATTTATTGGAGTTAGAACTTAAGATGTGGAAGTGGAAAGTGAAAAAGGTGAGTCCAGGAAGATAGTTATAGGCCAGATAGGCAGATAATCGGAGACCTAAATGCCCCATCAGGGACTTGTGATGCTGTTTTAAGATATATACCATTAAATGTATTTTAGAAGAAAGGGGAATGGTCATCTCTTGTAGAAAGCCCATTCTGGCTGCATGAAGAGAGTAACCCTAGCTCATTAAATTAATGTTATGAGCTCTCATATCTGTATTTCTTTTGTACTGCCAGTTCTTCAAGAACAGGAATCTTGCTTTATTTATCTTTATATTGTGAGTGCCTAAAATAATAAACTCTTATGAAACTAAAATTAAGTAAACTGGTCATATGAAAGAAAAATCATTACAACAACTCAGATGAGAGATGTTAAGAGTCTAAATGAAGAGTCAGCAAACCATATCCACAGGCCTAATCCAGTCCACCACCTCTTAGGGTAAATAAAGTTCTATTGAAACACAGCCACAAAAAAACCATTTACATATTTCTTATTCACATATTCACACTATAACAGCAGAGTTAAGTAATTGCAACAGAGACCTATAGCCTACAAAACCTAAAATATTTAGGGCCTGACCCTTTTCAGAAAAGGTTTGTTGACCCCTGCACTAACCTGAAGCAAGTCATATAAATGAATAGGTGAGATGGATGCAAATGAAATTTAGAGGCAAAATCAACTGGAGTAGCCATTACTCATTGCTCCTGGTTCTGTTTCTTAATGCCATGTACACATTAGAGGCCCACTTTATCCTTTTGTATAAAAAGCTTTCAAGTATCCCAACATATCTATTTACAATTCCTACTTACTCTTTCAAATTTAAATTGAACTGTCATTTCCATAAAGATCCTCATACACTGAAGAACACACAGTGGAGTCCATTCACCACCCAGGCCTATAGATCCAAAGCAGGAACAGTATCCCATCTGGTCCCCTTAGACTAGTGGTTCTCTACCTTCCTAATGCCGCGACCCTTTAATACAGTTCCTCATGTTGTGGTGACCCCCAATTTCATTGTTACAAATTGAACATAATTAAAGCATAGTGATTAATCACAAAAACAACATGTAATTATATATGTGTTTTCCAATGGTCTTAGGCAACCCCTGTGAAAGGGTCGTTTGACCCCCAAAGGGGTCGCGACCTACAGGTTGAGAACCGCTGCCTTAGGCTAAGCTAGTTCTACAGTAATGGGACAATATCAGCCCTGGGGTCCCTTATATAAATTTAAAAGGCTCCCAACCTCTAAATATGATTACCATGTTCTTGTTTTCACTGCAGTTCTTCAGAAATGGCCTAAGTCTTTTTCACCTCATTAAGCTGCTCTGCACAAGAGTCCTCTAAAAACTTTTCATCTGAAAAGTCCCCATAAGGCCTGAAATTTCTTTTCCCTTCTCTATGTGGTCAGAACATAAAGGCTGTAATTCAAAGAAAAACTGAAGAACTGTCATGGTTCTTTTTGCTGGTGTTAATCTCTGAACAGTGGATTTAGGGTACCTATTTTTTTTCAGTTCTTGGTTCTCTACTTCCTGTTTGAAAATACACTACAAAGTGTTGGCGAAATGTATTTATAGGATACAGTGAGCCAGTTCCTGGGCTTTTTGTATAAGGACTTGAAAGATAATTGCAAGCTCCCTTCTTCAAAAAAAAAAAAAAAGTCATCTGCAGTCATAGAAACATCTAATCTTAGTCATAGCACCAACATGCCCAGATGGGCAAAAAGAAACAAAAAAGGACATTTTAACTTAAAAGTTACCTATTAAAAATGGATTTTTAAGCATCACACCTGAATAACCAATGAGGGAAACTTTTTCCACCTCTTATGAAATACATTTAAGAAAACAGCCGAAACCGGTCTGGCTCAGTGGATAGAGCATCAGCCTGCGGACTGAAAGGTCCCAGGTTCAATTCCGGTCAAGGGCATGTACCTGGGTTGTGGGCACATCCACAGTAGGAGATGTGCAGGAGGCAGCTGATCAATGTTTCTCTCTCATCGATCTTTCTAACTCTCTATCTCTCTCCCTTCCTCTCTGTAAAAAATGAATAAAATATTTCTTAAAAAAAAGAAAGAAAACAAAATATCATTTTATATCTGGTACTTTTTATATTTGAAAGTTATTTTCCTCAAATACTTAGTCGCTGTCATTATTTGCAAGAACGTAAAGTTTAGCCCTACTATCCATTATACACCAATATATTTTTCAAATTAATGAAACATTTAAGTGTGAAGACCAGCACAAAATATAGAACTAAAGGAGAGTGTAAGCAAATAATTCCCTGATTTTAGAATGGAGAAGGATTATTTGAAAATATGAGTAAAAATACAGTCTAAAAGAGAAAGTGACATATTTCTTTTACCTGATTTTTTAAATATTTTATTCCAGTACAATTGATATTCAATATTAGTTTAAGGTGCACTGCACAGTGGTTAGACATTTATATAACTTAAAAAGTGATCCCCCAAAAAAGTTTAGTACTGACGTGGCACTATATCCAGTTATTATAATACTAGAGGCCCGGTGCACAAAAATTTGTGCAC
>NW_005355237.1:176204-182625 GCF_000412655.1 Myotis brandtii | reverse complement strand
AACAATGTTTCTTAAACTGCAAGCTCAGAGGCCGGCAGCAGCAGGTGGGGAACGTTGGCTTCCTCTGTCACTGAAGCAAGCAAGCCTCCTGTTCGCTTCAAGCTGCCTGGCTGCCGGCCGCTATCTTGGTTGGCAGTTAATTTGCATATTGCCTTGATTAGCCAATGGGAAGGGTAGCGGAGGTATGGCTAATTACCATGTTTCTCTATTATTATATAGGATTATTGACTATATTCCCTATGCTATACTTTACACCCTCATGACTATTTTGTAACTGCTAATTTGTACTTCTTAATCCTTTCACCTTTTTCACCTAGCCCCCCATTCCCTCTCCAATTTGGCAATCAGCAGTTTCTCTGTCTAAGTGTGTTTCTATTTTGTTTTGTTCATTTATTTTGTTTTATAGATACCCAAGAAGTGAAATCCAAATTGGAAAAGAAGAAGTAAACTGTCATTATTCCAGATGACATGATATTGTACATAGAAAAACCTAAAGACCCCATCAAAAAATTATTCGACTTAATAAATGAATACAGCAATGTAGCAGGATAGAAAATTAATGTCCAAAAGCCTATGGCATTTTTCTACACCAATAGTGAACTTCAGAAAGAGAGATTAAAAACCAATCCCATTTACCATTGCACCAAAAAAAAAATTAAGATGTCTAGGAATAAACTTAACTAAGGAGGTAAAAGACCTGTACTTGGAAAACTACAGGACACTGAAAAAAAGTGATAAAGGAAGACATAAACAGATGGAAGAACATACCGTGTTCATGGATTGGAAGAATCAACATCATTAAAATGTCCATACTATCCCAAGCAATCTATAGATTCAATGCAATCCATTAAAATACCAATGGCATATTTCACAGACCTAGAACAAACTCTCCAAAAATTCATCTGGAATGAAAAAAGACCCCGAATAGATGCAGCAATCCTGAGAAAGAAGAACAAAGTAGGAGGGATCTCAATACCAGATATCAAGCTATATTACAAAGCTACTATCCTCAAAACTGCCTGGTACTAGCACAAGAACAGACATATAGACCAATGGAATAGGATAGAGAACCCAGAAATCGACCCAAACAACTATGTTCAATTAATATTTGAGTAAGGAGGCAAGAGCATACAATGGAGTCAAGACAGTCTCTTCAATAAATGGTGTTGGGAAAATTGGACAGATACATGCAAAAACATGAAACTAGACCACTAGCTTACACCATATACAAAAATAAACTCAAAATGGATAAAGGACTTAAGCGTAAGATGGGAAACCCTAAAAATCTTAGAGGAATCCACAGGCAGCAAAATCTCAGACATATGCCAAAACAATATCTTCACCAATACAGCTCCTAGGGCAATAGAAACTAAAGAGAAAATAAACAAATGGGACTACATCAAAATAAAAAGCTTCTGCACAGCAAAAGAAACCATCAACAAAACAACAAGAAAGTCCACTGCGTGGGAGAACATATTTGCCAATGTTATCTCTAGTAAGGGTTTAATCTCCAACATTTATAGGGAACTCATACAACTTAACAAAAGGAAGATAAACAATCCAATCAAAAAATGGGCAACAGACCTAAATAGATACTTTTCGAAAGAGGACATACAGAAGGCTAAGAGACATATGGAAACATGCTCAAAGTCACTAATCATTGAGAGATGCAAATCAAAATGACAATGAGGTACCATCTCACACCTGTTAGAATGGCTATCATCAACAAATCAACAAATGACAAGTGCTGGAGAGGATGCGGAGAAAAGGGAACAAAAAATGGAAAACCATAAAAATACTACAGGAATCTAAAGGCAACAAAATCTCAGACATATGCCGAAGCAACTTTTTCACTGATACAGCTCCTAGGGCATTGGAAACTAAAGAGAAAATAAACAAATGGGACTACATCAAAATAAAAAGCTTCTGCACAGCAAAAGAAACCATCAACAAAACAACAAGAAAGTCCACTGCGTGGGAGAACATATTTGCCAATGTTATCTCTAGTAAGGGTTTAATCTCCAACATTTATAGGGAACTCATACAACTTAACAAAAGGAAGATAAACAATCCAATCAAAAAATGGGCAACAGACCTAAATAGATACTTTTCGAAAGAGGACATACAGAAGGCTAAGAGACATATGGAAACATGCTCAAAGTCACTAATCATTGAGAGATGCAAATCAAAATGACAATGAGGTACCATCTCACACCTGTTAGAATGGCTATCATCAACAAATCAACAAATGACAAGTGCTGGAGAGGATGCGGAGAAAAGGGAACACTTGTGCACTGCTGGTGAAAATGCAGACTGGTGCAGTCACTGTGGAGAACAGTATAGCTATTTCCTCAAGAACTAAAAATGGAACTCCCATTTGACCCAGTGATCCCACTTCTAGAAATATATCCCAAGAAACTAAAAACACCAATCAGAAAGTATATGTGCACCCCTATGTTCATAGCAGCACAATTCACCATAGCTAAGATTTGTAAACAGCCTAAGTGCCCATCAGCAGATGAGTGGATTAAAAAACTGTGGTACATCTACACAATGGAGTACTATGCTGCTGTAAAAAGGAAGGAACTTCTACCATTTGCAAGAGCATGGATGGACCTGGAGAGCATTATGCTAAGTGAAATAAGTCAGAAGAGAAATAAAATAAACTGATGAACAAAAACAGATCCAGAGACAGAAAAGCATCAATCAGACCGTCAAACCTCAGAGGGAAGGCGGGGAGAGTGGGAGGGAGGAGGAAAGATCAACCAAAGGACTTGTATGCATGCATATAGGCCTAATCAATGGACACAGACACCAGCGGGGTGAGGGCTTGAGGGGGGTGGGGAATGGAGTGGGGATAAAGACACATGTGTAATACCTTAATCAATAAAGAAAAAAATTTTTTAAAGAATTGAAATCATATGGTATTATTCTCTCTCTGTCTGACATAGTTTACTTAGCATAATACCCTCTAGGTTCATCCACATGTCACAAATGGTAATATTTCTTTCTTTTTATGGCTGACTAATATTCCATTGTATATACTGTGTAACACACTTTTATCTAGTCTTCTATTGATGGACATTTAGGTTGCTTCCATATCCTGGCTATTGTAAATAATGCTTCAATGAACATAGGGATGCATATATATTTTCAAATTAGTATTTTGGATTTGTTTTTTTTACAAATATCCAGAAATGAAACTGCTAGGTCATAAGGTAGTTCAGATTTCTTTTTCTTTTTCTTTTTTTTTTTTGCAAGGCTACTCATTTTATTATTATTTTAAAATTCTTTATTGTTTAAAGTATTGCATATGAATCATTTTCCTCCATTGACCTCTCCCCACTCGTTCCCACCCCCCTAGCACATGCCCTCACCCCCCCCCACTGACTGTATACATGGGTTATGCTCATATGCAAGCATACAAGTCCTTTGGTTGATCTCTCACTCCCCCCCACACCCCCACCTTCTCCATGAGGTTGGATGGTCTGTTCGATGCTTCTATGTATCTGGATCTATTTTAGTTCATCAGTTTATGTTGTTCGTTATATTCCACATATGAGTGATATCATGTGATATCTTTCTCTGAATGGCTTATTTTGCTTGGCATAATGCCCTCTAGTTCCATCCATGCTGTTGCAATGGTAAGAGTTCCTTCTTTTTTACAGCAGTGTAGTATTCCATTGTGTAGCTGTACCACAGTTTTTTAATCCACTCATCTGCTGATGGGCACTTAGGCTGTTTCCAAATCTTAACTATTGTAAATTGTGCTGCTATGAACATAGGGGTGCATATATCCTTTCTGATTGGTGTTTCTGGTTTCTTGGGATATATTCCTAGAAGTGGGATTACTGGGTCGAATGGGAGTTCCATTTTCTTTCTTATCAGTTTGGATCAATTGTGAAAACTTGGGCTCTAAAATCAAATGGTCTATAATTGTATTTTGTTTCCCTGACTAGGTAGGGTTATGGTTAGGATTAGTGTTGAGTCTAAAGTTAGGGTTAGGGTTAGGATCAGGTGTCTGGTTGGGGTTATAGTTTAGTTTAGGGTTTGTTGGGAATAGGTTAGTTCTAGGGTTAGGGTAATAATTAGGGTTAGGGTTTGAATGTTAAGGTAAGGGTTATTGTTAGGGTTAAGTTTAAGTTTAGGATTAGGGTTAGTGCTTGTGTTAGGGCTAAAATTATGATACTAGGTTAACATGAGAGTTAGGTTTAGGATTAGTGTTAAGGTTACATTTGAAGTTAAGTATAGGATTAATGTTTGAAGTAGTGTTAGAGGTTAGGTTAGGATTTGGAAAAATCAAGACATTTTTGGTGATGACAAACTCTGCTTCCTCTCACTATTGTGATAATTCATTCCTTGTACTCATTCTTCTATTGGGAGTAATCATTTTTAATCATAAAAAAGAAGATTTTACTATTTGAAATGTGTGCTTCCTCATTTAAGACATATATATTTATGTACCCATATTTTGTTCACTAGTTAAATGGCAACACCTATAGACACTGATAAGTATCTGAAAATTTGAAAAAGCAGTCACTTTAGAAAGAGTGGAAAAATAATCACTGAAGAAAGGCTGAGAACATTTTGGTTTATCCTCCTTGACCTCCAACATACTTTGCATATAAGGCACTGTGTTAATTTAATATAGCTCCCTGGAATATCTAAAACACCAGACTTTCTTCACTATAGCATTTCCCAGCAATGATAGTTAATGACATGACTAATGCCAAAATGAGTCACCCTAAAGATACAACTAGGATCATCTATGACAAATGATACTTGTTAGGGTTAGAGTTAAAGGTTAGCCTTATATGACATTACAATATTTTAACAATAAAGATAATTTTGTGGGGGAAATAAACTTGGTAAATGAATTCTCTCATTCACAAGTTATGAATATTCCTATCCTAATATAAGAATAGTTTAATTTACAAAAACCATATAAGAAGCCATTCCTCTAACTGGGGATAGAAATTACATTTTTAGTTTGTTCAATGGGCAGTGTGATTCCTGACTGAGTGGTGTTATTTCTGGCACCCTGATGAGCCACTATTACCATTGGTCAAAATGGATTCAGGCTCCCTTCTTCACTTTTGGATGTATTCTTCCTCTGAAATTGGTTAGAAGGAAGAGCTTTTCCCTTCTATCTCAAAACTCAGCAGTTCTCTGGTTCCTGAACAGATGAGTTTTAAGGAAACCAACTTATTTCAATTGTGTCCCCTCAAAACTCCCTTCCTGTCCCTTATATGCAGCATGCCATAGCTGCCTTACCAACGGGTTTTGTTCAACCTTCACTAAGTTCTTTATCTCCTATTATATTGTAGAGAGCTCTCTATCATGCAAATGGTTTTTATTATCTTAAGATAAAAATGCATTTTAAGAAGGTGGGGAGGCATGCCCTATTCTGCAATATTTGGCAGTGTTCATTTTAACTGAATCACTTGTTAGGGTAAAATTACTGTAACCTGTAATAACTGTTAAATTTGTCGGATGCATACTTGTACTGAATTAATATTTTATAGCTTCTCGGCCCTGTGTGGGCTGACTGTTCTACTGGAATGCTCTAGCACCATGGAAACGCTAGGAGATATTTTCTCTTAATTATAAGAATGTTTGACAGATAACAGTGCAGCACCATGGAATTAAACCCCATTGCTAATGAATTCTGATCAGCTTATAACCTCTTTTTATTCTATTATTTGAGCGATTTTTAGTTTTATTTTTAAGCATTGCAACTATTGACCTTGTCAATAATCACTTCTTAAATGCATTAGTGTCAGTAAGTATTGTCTAGGTAATTGTTTTTATAATTATCAATTATCAAATAGAGAAAGATATTTTCATTAAAAATGTCCTCCATTTAAAAAAATCTAACCTGTGAAGTTATTAAAAACTTTTTTGTAAAAATATATCTTTAAAAAAGTCTGCTAACATCTCCCTATTGCTGAACTGTAATTTTAGTCACCATTATATTAACCTGAAATTCTAATGCTAAAAAAACTGCATTTAGCTAGAAAACAATACTGGCAACCTTCAAAACAAAATATAAATAGTACTAGAGGCCCAGTGCACAAAAATTTGTGCACTCGGGGGGCGGGGGAGGGGGGGGTCCCCCAGCCCGGCCTGTGCCCTCTCACAGTCTGGGACCCCTCAGGAGATAACGACCTGCTGGCTTAGGCCTGCTCCCGGGTGGCAGAGGGCAGGCCCAATCCCTAGGTGCAGCCCCTGGTCAGGCTCAGAGCAGGGCCGATTGGGGAGTTGGGGCGCCGCCCCGTCATGCACAGAGCAGGGCGGATCGGGAGGTTGCAATGCCACCCTCAGTCACGCTCAGGGTAGGGCCGATTGGGGGGTTGGGGCACCACCCCCTGTCACACTCAAGGCGGGGTCGATGGGGAGGTTGTGGTGCCACCCCCTGTCA